>NC_043968.1:52068556-52368556 GCF_902148855.1 Sphaeramia orbicularis | reverse complement strand
TCCAATCAGCCAGTGTCCTTGATCAGGTGTCCCTCAAGACCCGCTGGAAGTTTGTTTCTTTACACATGACTGAGAAACAATTACAGTAAATGAAAATGGACATCCCAACGGGCTCTCAAAAGCACTATAACAAACTTTAATTTTACCCAAGCACATCCATCGTAGTTTTTTTCCCTGCCTCCAAAAACAGATGTCTCTGATCAATTTAACACGGTTTCTAACAAATGCTATAACGTTCTAAGTAGGCAAGGTAAGAAGACTCTTCTTGAGACATTTCGCGTTCCTCATCTCTGTTGACATTTCCATTTGACAGGCAGAAATTAAGACCAGCAGCTTTAGATGGTAATTTAACGGCTTAGCACATGATTTCCCTTTCTCAGTAAAGCTTTACTCCCGCCATAAAGCTGTCGCACTGGCTTCCCATCCCGCTTCCTTACAAGCCGAGGTACAGAGGTACACAGCAGTCCTCTCCCCCCACTGAGAGGAACAACAACCTTCATTATGTTTAGTTTTAATCACTTAATCCGTGCTTTAATATAGAAGTAAACAAATAAAAGCACATCTAAGTAAATGAACAGTTGGAGTCGTCCTGTAATAGCTCGTAAATCTTTCAGCGTTCGTAATGAGCTCCTTTCTCCTCTGGGCTCACCAGCAAGAAATCAGCACTTCACACACGAGTGAGAGCGGCATGCAGGCGGAGGCTCGCTCTAAATGTGTGAGAGACTTGGAGAAAGATTGGATTGTTTGTTTTGGGAAGTAACGTTAAAGGTGGAGTAGGACATTTCGGAGAAGAGGCTGGGAAACGCTGCCCATAGTTGAACTCAATAGTTAAAAGAATAAGTCTCCTTTCAGCCTTCACTCCCTGATTTGGTTAATCAGTCACAGGGTCGACAGTAGGTTTCTCAGGGCCCTGGGTCTGACCTTGCACTGCTTTCTTTATTTATTTGTATTTATCCATTGACTCAGAAATCCCATGTATATATTGTAGCGTTCATAGTGGATGTTCATTTGCTTTTACAAGGGCTTTTACAGAATAAAAAAAGATATTAAGAATGACCTGAGTACAACAAAATAGTATATGTAACTGATTCCAACAGGATACTCTGTGTTAACATGTGTTTTACAACATACATGACAAAATACTGGAGCTAGGTTTTTGATTATTGTGGTGTGATGCAGTCCTTATTGTCAAATATAGTCCTAATAACCTTCCTCGATGAAGAGAATTCATTAATAATGGATCAGATTTCTATAGTGCTTTTTTGGGCTCTCAAAGCGCATTACATTGACCCATTATTCATTTGCTGTCACACTCCTCCTCTGGTGGTGGTAAACATTCATACACATTCATACAACAGTGTGAGGGCAAGGGCAAGGGCAAGGAGGGTGAAGTGTCTTGCCTAACGACACAACGGACAGACTAGGACAGTGCAGGATTTGAACTGCCAACCTTTCGATTAACGGACGACCCGCTCTACCTCCTGAGCCATGGCCGTCCCTGAATTAATATGACAGGGTACAGTTTTGTGGACTAGTAATGGTACATGGGTTCATTTGAACCATTTGGCAGTTTTCTGCACACAGCGCCTCCTAGTGGTTCTAGACTTAAACCGCTCCAACAGTATGTAAGTCTCTTATTGTATAGAATGGTGCATTTTTCAGTAGGATTTTCCATGTGGATATTTTTTAAAGGTTAAATTTCCATTCACTAGGATCAGACTTGCTGTGTTTTCTGCTTCCATCATGTTTAAAAAGCAGTGAACAGATTGTCTTTAGAGACATATCAAGGTCAAGGTCAAGTTTATTTATTTTAAAACAACGGAAAGTGCCCAAAGTGTTGTGCAAAGTTGTAGATACAAATGCAAGATATACTAAAACTAGTAAAATAAGAAAAAATACAAGATATATTAAAACTAATAATAATAATAATAATAATAATAATAATAATAATAATAATAATAGTGCTAATAATAATAATAATAATAATAATAATAATAATAATAATAATAATAAAATGAATACACAGTAAAAGCCAGTGCAAATAGGTGCATCTTTAAAAAAGACTTTAAGTGCTCAGTGGTGCACTTGTGATATTTTGGGGCAGAGCGTTCCAGACCCTTGGGCCTGCCACAGAAAAGGCTCTGACATTTAGTCTTCAGGCAAGTTCTTGGTTCGTCTAAAATCAGGCGATTTGAGGACCGTGTTTCTCTGGCCGGAGTCATATGGACATATAGACATATGGGTCCAGAGGCATCATAAAGTCTGTTTAATGTATGATTTTTTTTTCAGATATTATTCTTTTACTATAGTTTATATGTGCTACATTATTTATAGCCTGGCCAGCCATCCGTCTTACTCAATAAGAAATCCATCTGGAATCGTGGGGCTCGTATCCAAATATTGAAGGCAAGACTAACAGGTGCCGAGTAAACCAATCACAGATAAGATGGACGTGACGCTTTTGTCAGAGAAGTTTAAGAATACAGAGTGTAATCTGTAATTTAATCCTTATTTCTGAATCAAACAACCGACAACAGTTATAAAGAGATTTGCGGACTTGTAACTGACTTTGACTCGCGACAAAAAGAAGTCGGTGCATATGACGCATTGCGAAACACCTTCCCCCAAGACTTGTGAGTGGTCCGGTATAAAGTAAATCAGGCACAATTCACAGCGAATGGACCAGTTCCAGATTGTTTTCTCAGTATTGAATACACTGAGAAAACCAGATGGCTGGACAGGCTACATTATTTGGGCAGTCCTTGTCAAATCCTTATAACTCTCTAAGGCATCATTTGTGCCATTGAATGTTTATGCAATATCAAAATAAATGTCAGCAGTTATATCTGTTCAGAGTTGCAATAACTTCTTGCCAAAATCTTGTATTGACAACTGGAGAGTTGAATCATTGCATAACACGTTCTGTATCCCACCCCAAAGATTCTCAATGTGGTTCAGGTTTGGACTCTGTGGTGGAAAATTCATAAAATGACGTCTCATGCTCCATGAACCACTCTTTCACAATGTGAGTCTGATGAATCCTGACATTCTCGTCTTGGAATATTCCTGTGTCATCAGTGAAGAAAAAAATCCACCAATATTCAGAGCTGGCCAGCTAAGATTTAGTATTTGTCTATATATAACATTACTGAACCTAGAACAGGGTCAGTCTAGACCAGTGGTTCCCAACCTTTTTTGGCTTGTGATCCCATTTTAATATCACAAATTTCTGGCGACCCCAGACATTCAAAACGAAGACATTTTTTTGCTAAAATTAGTTTGTTTTTGATCATGTAATAATTTGCTATACTATGCTGCAAATAAACATTAATTTAGATGGCATTTAGTCTATATAATATATGTTATTATGGACGGAGGCAGAAAAGCCAGGTGTAGATTACTGCACAAAGTGAGAATTTTATTTTCCTTGGTCAGGATATGTACAGTCAGTCCAGCTTGGATTTACAAGGCTGACAATTAATACTGAACAAACTAGAACTCAAACTATGAATTATGAAAGAGCTGCAGCATCTGAAACCGACCACAATGAACATTTGAAAGATAAACAGTACCACAGTGCTTCAGTTTCAGCTTCACAGTTTGTCATGTCTTTTATGGATTGTGATTGTCTCTCTTAACTCAACATATGTTTTTTTTAATAGTAAAGTTGTTTTGATTTTTTTTTAATCACTTACTAGAAATTTCAGGTATGATCTTTTTCCATTGAAACACAGTCTGATCTTTATGCTCTCTATCAAACTGATGGTTGTTTAAGATATGAGAAGTTACTCATTACATCAGTTAGAGTTAAAGAGCATGTTGGTGCTGAAACTATAATCACTACAGTAACAATCCAGTGAAAGGATCCGAACTACATTCTTTGTTAAACCTAGGCGGCTCAAATAGACCTTTTCCACTTAAAGTGTTTAACCACACCCTGTCCTTCAGTATGTGAGCATTAGCCAGATTTTCCATCCCACTTCATCTTCTTGATTTCCCTGTTGCTCATACTTACCCCTTTACCCCTCTGTCCTGTTTGGCTCAAACAGCACTGTGTTGATCTGTTTTTATGTTTTTGGTTTCATTTAGAGCAGTGTTTTTCAACCGTGGTGTCGGGACCCCACATGGGGTCACCTGAAATTTCTAGTAATTGATAAAAATAAAAAAAAATTCATAAAAAATATATGGTTAGTTGAGAGACAATCCCAATCCATAAAAGACATGACAAACTGTGAAGCTGAAACTGAAGCACTGTGGTACATGATCAAAAACAAATGAATTTTAGCAAAAAAAAAATCTCCATTTTGAATGTCTGGGGTCGCCAGAAATTTGTGATGTTAAAATGAGGTCATGAGCCAAAAAAGGTTGGGAACCACTGATTTAGAGATACAGTGTTCAAACCCATCACTTCTTTGTCAGTGCACACAGACTCACTAGCTGTGGTGAGATATGCACTGAATTTAACAAATGTGAATTGGATCAGAACGGTTTACTGCACCTTTAATCTGAAGGTGCATCTTAATCTCCTATCTGGTAACAACAACCTTCTCAACAAACAGACGGAAATGGCACACACCACAAGAGTTACTCACTACATTTTTCTCATTCAGTTGTCTTCTAACCTTTTTGAAATAAATAAATGAATCTCGACCTTAAAAAAAGTATCAAAGCTAGTAACTAGTCAGTACTTTGCACATCAAGAATACGTGTTTTAAATATCTCTAAAGTACTGACTATTATTTCCCCTGCATCTCAATTTAAGCATTAGATATCTGACAATATGACTATATTCCCTTTCCTGTATCTAGGCAACAAGAAAACCACATGACATTCTTTCTTCCTTTATATCCCTCTCTATTCTGAACTCTTTTTTTTTTCACTCTAGGAAACCACCATGTTACTTTTAAAATGTTACTTCTTTTAAAAGCTGCAGTACAATATTTTCATCCTCGTATCCAGACTTCCCCTTTAAACGTGGAATGTGTGAGCCTGGTGGATCCCTGGCACGTCATCCGCTGAGCATTGCCTGTGTTTTATGGCTCTCCTTGAGGAGTGATGAAATGTTTACCAGTGGGTGAGGAGCAAACAGGGCAAGGGGAGGGTGGGGGGTGTGATGTGTGGGAGGACCGGTTTGCTGTTTTACCACAGGAAGGATGAGGATGAGGGAGGAGGAAGAAGAGGATGACATATAGGTAGAGAAATCCCCACCCCCTCACATACGCTCCCACCCTTAGGTAAATCAGATTAGTTCAAAGAGAGCATGTTTTGGTCTGTGCATGTGTCACGTCCGTATCCCGTCGAAGGCAGGCGTCCTCTGTTTGTACATTTTTGCACAGTGTCATTGAGGTGTTTTGCTGTAAACCTTTATGCTGCCTACCCACAATCTTCAATTTGCAATAATTTCCGGACATCATACTTACATAACCTTCATTCATCCAGTGATGTCTGGCATCGAGCACTGATGCTTTGAAATGAAGTTGCCACAGAAACAGTGCTGGGTTTTTGCTGCTGTAGAAGTACCAAAAAAAAAAAAAAAAAGAAAAAAAAAGAAAAAGAGAGAGAGAGAAATTAGCTTTGTAAGTGTATTCATTTAAGAAATGAGGGATCACTAAATGTTCTGAGTATTATGATTAATTTCTCAGTAGAGTATAATTTGTAAGCATCAGTTTCATGTAATTAATTTAAGCCTTGAATATATGTGATAAAACACTTTCATGTGACTTAACAGTTGCATGATAAGAAATATGGCCCGTTTTTTTTTTTTTTTTTTTTTTTTTGCTAATTAGCCATTAGTACTGCCACTTCAAATGAATCTTTTCATTGCATTTTTCAATCACTGTCTTTTTTTCATGCATCTCCATTTATTACTTCATCCTGAAATGTATAAACATATTGAGGATTAACCTGAACAAGAGTCCCACTCTTTGTTTAATCTTCTTTCTTTAATTGGTCACAATAGCTTTTAATAGTTCAGTCTGATACATTTGGTAGTCGAGCTGCTGCACTGAGAGATTAAAGTTTTTTGGTTTTTTTTGCTCACCAGTGCATTCCCCAGTGTGTATATGTTATGTATACACAATATGAAGACAGCCCAAAGGATATTATAAAACACCCCACACTCCTCACACACTATTTCAGGTATTGACAGGTATCACTGCTGAATTCCAAAAAGTACATGCACTTAGTACAAGTAGATTCCACTGGAATTCAGGAGAGAGGATGATTTTAATGAAATGTGCAAATTGTATGTATCTCCACATTCACTGTATAATTTTGGAGAGATAGTTCATTTAACTTTCAAATAACTAGAGTGCAAGTAAAGTACAGTATGGTGTCTGTAGCTATCTGTGTTTTAAATTTATTATCCTCCAGCAAAATAAGTGCACCTGCTAAATCCCAGTGTGTCCAGCCATTTAGGTTTTATGCTTTCATCTTTGACATTATGTTGCTGCGCTATAGAAGAAAAAACACACCATACAAAATGTATAAATAGCTAATTTGTTCTGTAAGGAAAGATGCCAAAAACATAATAATGTTGCCTTTCAATATTTTCCAGATGCTATGATCAGAATGCTGCAGAATACAGGTTCTGCCTTTATTACAATAATACATTTATTTTTGGTCAGTATGTGCTGAAAGGTTACTGTGTCATGTTAGAAAATATTTGCATATTTACAGACACAGCCCAGACAGTAGTGTAGTATTTCTTGGCATTTTCAGTAATTCTTTTAACTCCATCTTGGTTCCTTCCAAAGCTTGTGTTTAGTGGTTTAATTACTCAAACTTCCTTCACTTATGGGTCAAAATCTTGCTCTTTCTTTTTGTGCAGAGTAGCCCACGTTGCTCTTATCTGTTTTTTTTTTTTGTTTTTTTTCTGATTAAATTCGCTCCCTGCTGCTATTGGAAACACTTTTAATGAGCTGATACTAAACCATAGTAAATGATAAATAAAACCCTGCTGTGTTTTCACATAACACATTTGTAGATTATGATTGCTTATTAGTATTATTGTATTGTTCTCTATAAAACAATACTGAATAGCTGTCCTGAGCAATTAACCATATGTCGAAAGTGTACATTTGCTCTGCTTTAGTAATCCACTTCATCCTCTGGAGAGCACAGCAGTGCAGGAAGTTGGCTACAGTAGAAGATGAGACAGTGACTCTGCCTGATAGTTCCACATGATGGATGAGGCTCACAGGTGACAATTCATGCTGACACCTTCAATGACAAAGCCATGCTTTATAGCGGCCGACAGACTACGACCTGCAGCCCAGCCACTCCATGGATAAGGCTTGATATCCTGTGCAGTGCAAAAATCACTTGTGCCACATGCCAGCAATTCTGTGGAGTGATACTATTCAGAACTGCTGCGATATAGAGGTAGAGTGGGGCGGTTTCTAAAAATGTCCTGCACCCAAACAGAGCCAGCCCGTGTGATTTAATTCCATCTATGCTCGAGGAGTAGCGTACCTAGTGAAGAGAGGAATTACTAGGCCAGTTGTTAATTATAACGAGGCTGTACTGTACAAGCACACATTTGGGCACCTTTATGCTCACAGCATGTTTGTGTGAAGGCAAGCGTGGGTGTGTATGCTTGTGTTTTTTGTATATATACACATTTAGTACAAGCATTGTTTGCCTCATATCTGTGTGCACTGAGAATATAAAGCTGTTTCAGAATGTAATATCCACAAAGACTCACATTAAATCAAAAAAAGACACATGCTTTTGAAAAAAGAATCCAGCAGGGGAACAGAACACGTCACTGGTCACTGCCTCATTGTCTATTTTTTTCTGTCGTGTGTCCTCCAAGATATAAATAATTGTATCTCATTAAACTGCATGAGAAGAACTGTGTCAGTATGAGTTAATACTTTCTTATAAGCACCTCTCCATCCAGTAAGATGGAGATTACAGCTTCAAAACTAATTGTTTTTTTTCCCCTTTAAAAAAAATGTGAAGGAAATCAGGTAGAGTGGCCCTTTCTTCTCAATTTTCCTCCTTATAAATTCCTCGCTTTTATCCCTTGTCCTAATATAACGGCAAATTAAAATTCATTGAATTTCAACTTGTTCATTAGGCTCTGAAGGTGAGCTCTCTGTGAGAGGATGTGGTGCTTTAGAGGCGCTTGTCGTCCTCTGAATAAGTGAATGACAAATGGAGACAGTGTCAGAAGTGAATGCAGAGCAAGAGTGAAGTATCAGGCAGAGGTTTTCTTCTTTTCTAAGGGATTTTTAGTTAGCACTGTTCTAGTATGCTACATGTTGTGCATGACCATTATGCCTGTTTGGTGTATAATAACTGTAATTACTGCAAAAACACATAAACAGAGGTTCACAGAAGCCATATACTTTACATTGCAATCACACACACACACGTACACATTGTAAGAAACAAAATAATGATGTTTAGTATTACAGCTTTGTTTGCCAAGGCCAATTCAATAGCAAGTTTTATTTATGAACATAATGATCAGAATAGTTTTGTTGCTGAGGATTTGTTTCTTTTTGAGGATGCACAGTGTAAACAGTGGGTCTGTAACCCTGAATTCCTCACAGGTAAAGCCTCCAAGCAAATAGTCAGGAGCCTACAGGGAAGTCTAAATACCAGACTGTGAAAATAAATTCTGTGAGAAACCATGAACTGTGAAACAATATGGGTATGGTACAATATGGGGATAACTGTACAGCAAATGTTCATCTTAAGAATATAGTTTAACATAGATGTTTTTCATTGGTCCAAGGTCAGTACAATCCAGCAGGGTTCAACTCTAAATTATTTATGTTTCTTTCAACAGTATTTTAAAATGAGTTAAATCTAGGCTTTCTATAATATTTGATGTATTCCTTATTGTACCAAAGTAATCCTTTAATAGCTATATCATAAAATATTTGCCTTTTGAGGAATCACATCCACAATATCTAAAATCACCAAATAAAAACTCAGTTTTCATGTCATTCATGGCAGACAGTGTCTTTATGTTTACCCATAATTCATTAAGAATATTAAATAGTAGCGTAAATAATAATAGTAAATAATAGTGACTACTTCACATGGAGCCGTTTCTTTTTCCAATGTATGCATGTGCTCTTTCCACTTTTATATGTAGTCTTACAATAACTAAAATGTAAAATAATGCACACTCCCATTAATGGCTCTTTAATGGGTTTATTTTAAACTGAATTCTTATGATGTAAATTAAGTGGGGCGCTAGGCTGGGAGACTAGACTATCAGATTTTTAATGCATTTAAGCAAAGCCATTAATTCCTACTGCAGACTTTTCACATTCTTGTTTTATGGCGAGGGGACAGTGACAAAGAGAGCGAGGGAGATAGATAGGGACGCACAAAGAAAACAACAGAGTTCATCGGGTCTTGGCCTACTGTGAAGTGAGCGTGTGTGTGTGTTTGTGTGTGTTTGTGTGTCGAGGTTGGAGGGTGATGAGAAAAATCAAGGACAGCCGCCTGTGCCTTCCCTAACTCTGTTAGGCCAGACTGGCATTTTAATAAGGCCTGGTGAATACCACTGCTTCATCCCCTGGGGAAGCCGAACACACACATTCACAAATCTTCAGCCACATGCACACTAAGTATACAGGCGGAGGTTGAGGCACAAATCATATGTAGGTGTATGCAGGATAGTGTACACAGAGCGTAGCTGGGTATATAAAAACCTACAGGTCTACATTTCATAAAGATATAAAGGCACAGTTGTGAATGTGTTGTAAATTTAGAATAACTTTGAAGGTAAATCCATAAATGGTAAATTAAGTGGCTGGCAGGGATAGCCACCAGAGAAACTCATGTCTATGTTGTAATGCCATTACTGTCCATATAGGAGCAGCAGGGGTGGGCTGTGGGAATACAAGAAGGCTTACACATTCTTGCATGTCAAGCACACAAACACCAACAATAAGGAGTTTGTGTGTTTGTGCCTTTGTGAAACACAGTATGGAGTTCTATTAGTGTTTGTTGCCTATCAACTACTGACTGTAGCATGTTTCACATCCATAGCCGGCACATCAGGCGAAGGACAACTCATCTATGGAGAGTAATGCAGATAGATGAACGCTGCCTCATATTGACCAATGCAGATGAAAGTATAGTCATACATAATGTTCACACATGCTGCGCCTGCTTCGACTATTGATCTCATGGAAGACGCCGGCTTGCTGTGATGCACTCATTGGATTGCTGCTGTCATACGCTTTACACCCAGCAACATCCCATTCGGAGAATTGTCAGACTGTATGTAATGCATCTTTCTATAGAAGCCAAGCCTTGTTATGTTAAAGCTTTGCCTCCTGTTTCATCTCAGACTGATTTGACCAAAGGCAGAATACATAAATTCCCCATAAACCACATAAAGAAAATGGAAAACATTTCAATATATATACAGTGTATGCTGTCTATATTAGCAGGGGTGAAAAAAAAAAAAAAAATGAGTGCTGAGTTTGTGAGATGATTTGACTGGAGCAAGTTGGGACCAAACTAATATGTTGACCTTTTAAGCTGACAAGTGTATAATGTGATTGCATGCACTCAGCCCCATTTCTATTTTCTTGAGATTCCTTTTCATGCAGCAGGGAGAGCAGCTTGTGAGAGGGATCAGAGTGGTTGTGATACCACTCGCCCTTTTTAAGCAAGGAAAAGATGAAACAGAGCAACGTTCTGATTGAAGATAAATCCAGTCTGATTAGCTTAGCTACCGCCCTATGTTGTTCCCCCTGATTTTTCTCTTAAGTTTTTTAGTTGACATTCTGTCCAAAATATAAAGTCTGTTGTAACGTACCACCATCTTTTTTTTGCTTAATTGTGCACTCTATAGAAACTCATTTTCAACTAAATCTCCTTTCTAAACAGCCTTGTCTCGCTGTTTCCTGATAACAAAAAGAATAGCATCAATTGAAAATGTTTGCAAAGCCTTGCAATTATTCCAATGTTGTGAGCAAGGACATATAAAACTGCAAAATAAAACTGGCATCGCTGCGACTCAGTTATTAGTGTCTTCAGAGAAAAAAGCTATGAAATGAGGTATTTATTTTCATACTGAGAGTGTCTGTGCTGATTTCTTTTTTTCACTCATGTGTAATTACTGCTTTTAATTCATCCTACACCTATGCATAGACCTAACATATATAAGCCCTGGCTCATCTCTTTACATTATTGGAATTGCCCAATGGGCATTGACAGCAGGGATTTAATGAATTAAAGTGGACATAGCTGACTCAGTTCAATCGATAACTGGTCCCCTGTGGAGCCCTTTGCTCTGAGCTCCAGAAACAGCAGAGAAGGGGGAGATAGAAAGACAGAGATAGAGTGACAGAGTGAACAAGACAGGAAACTGGGAATGGGAGAGAGCAGAAAAGAGCATATAAAGGAGAAAAATGGAGAGGAGGGACCAAGTCTCCAGAGAGCAAACCAGGGATGGAGATGAATACAAAAATGAACGTGTGCAATAAATATGGTCTGTCAATGAAAGGGTTAAGTGTTTTGCAGTTACTCACCCTAATGGCTCCTCAGGCCTCCACTCAAGAGGGCTAGTTTGTATTATAATTCTCGTCTGAACCTCCCACCCCCACATCGGGGCATATAACACTTGATTCCTATGTTTTTTCCCAACCCAAAAGCAGCTTGTTTGTACTTTAGAGCACAAACAAACTGGGACTTCATCACACATGTGGCCTCATTCAGTCCTGTGCTCACAGGAATAACATTTGTCTTGCTCTACATCTGAGAACTGAAATCATAATTGTTGTGGCCTTTTGAGCAATAAACACTTTTTTGCTGGTGTGCTTTGTTCTACCATGCAGCTCGGCACTAAGAAAAAGTGAGTTCTGTTTTGCATAACAGAGGATTAAAGAAAACAGTTGTCTTTGGAAACAATTACGTAAGATAAAATACGAGGCACAAGTGTCTTAAAAGGCTGAAAAATCGCTAGTGTTGACAGCCTCTATTACCCTCTATTTTTCACATTTTTTATCACTTTGACATTGTATTACTTTTAAAGTTGTTTCTTACTGGTTCTCATCTTCAGCTTGGCCTTGGCATTAGTTTACATCATCATAAGAGCCTAGCGGACTGACTCATTACTCCCTCTAGTGGTCACATATATTGACAGTGACACAATTCTGCATTAGATAACTTAAAAACTTTTTTTGTCAACACTTATGAAACTTTTTGGTAATGTTTAAATGAGTTAAAGTAGAAATACTACATATAGATACATATAAATTAAAACCTATACATGAAAGAATCCTTAATAATAATAATCAATAAAAAAGACAGAAAAAATTCTCTAAATACATATTGAAACTGACAGGGAGCAATAGACTTCACAATAAGGACTTTTATTTTTATGCTCCTAATGCTTTTTGGATACTTTTGTGTGGGTTTTGACTGCATACTTGGAGCTGAGTGTTTTCTCAGTGTGGTATGAGTGCATTTACTTAAATAAAGAATCTGCTTCCACTATATCATGTATATCCACTCTAAATATATATATATATATATATATATTTTTTTTTTTTTTTTTTTTTTCCTTTTTGCCTCTTTTTCTCACTCTTTCATATCATATTGACTTCCTCCATTCACTGTTCCTCTCCTTCCCATATTTTATTATTTTGCTTTAGCTTACCACCACCCTATGCTCTCTTTTTTGTGTTTTTTTTTTTTTTGGTGTTTTTTTTTCTGCCTTGACAGGGAATGGTTTCACCTGTCATGTCACACTTGTGACTGACTGTGTGATGGATGGTGTTCTGGTTAGAGCTCTGTTCTGTTTAAGGCACACAGCGGGACAGAAGCATCCCGCCACCTCCCTCTCTACCTGTCATGCACCGCACCCTGCTCACCTCATCTTATATTAGAGTTTTTCTTACAGCTTATCTTTTTCAAAGCAACCTTGCTCTGGTATTTGTTGACTTTTCCACCCTATCTAGTCGTGTTTGTCTTTCTGCTCTTTAACTGTCCAACACACACATTCCATCAGTGCCTTGTACAAGCCTGTCCGTCTGTTTCATATACTTTCATTTAAGCAAAATGACCCATTTTTATGTAATATTGATTTGGGACATCTAGTGGTCATTGCCTAAATTATCATTTTTATATTCATTGTGATAAACATTTAGTGATATTAGGAGTCCCCCCTCTTAGGCATGTTCCATGTGTCCCTATTCTGGAAAAAATAGTCAACAGCAAGAGACAAATCGGGTCAAGTCAGGGAAGTTCTCAAACAAACAGCAAACTTCTAGTTAAGTTTATGTAAAACCATTTTGTGGGATTAAACCAGATGTGATGCGCTTACTAAGTAGGGATCACCACCAACATGGCCATCACCATCTGATGTTTAACCTCTTTCTCTTAAAATAAAGACATTAAAAAAAATGTATACACACTTTGAATAACTGTAAAGTAGGTGTTTATTAAAATTCATTTAATTTGCACACATCATGAAACAGTTCCCTTGGTATTTGCGTACATTCATGTCCGATGGCTGCTCTCAGTTCAGTGACTGTTGCAGGTCTCATAGCGTAGACTTTGTCTTTTAGGTATCCCCATAAAAAAAGTCTGGTGGTGTGAGGTCTGGTGAACTTGCCAAACAGGTGGATTGGACGGAGGGGTTTCATTGAATACCCTCTGCGTTCACCAGACCTCACACCACTAGCCTTTTTTATGGGGATACCTAAAAGACAAAGTCTACACTATGAGACCTGCAACAGTTGCTGAATTGAGAGCTGCCATTGAACGTGAATGCACGCAAATACCAAGGGAATTGTTTGGTGATGTGTGCGATTCCATTGCTTGGCGTTGTCAGCAGTGTCTGGACCAGAACGGACGTCAGTTTGAGAAAAGGCGGTGACAAAACAAGAAAATGATGTTCGTAAATTCTATTAGATTTTGAAAATGAAATGAATTTTAATAAACACCTACTTTACAATTATTTAACGAGTGTATACATTTTTTTGGGACACCCTATATATGTTTAAATCTATGCATTTGTGGTTATACTGAGAGGTGCAGCAATGTGAAAGGAGACTTGGTTGGACTCCAAGTTAAGGTTAGGATTAGGGTTAATGCTATTTCTAGTCCTGACATGTCTCCACACTCTATTATCTGGATCTGTGGGAATACACTTCAGATAGGTCTGGCACCATCCAGTCCTGTTCTGGAAAAGGAAGAAAAACCTCTCCAGGTTGTTGTGTACTTTGTGTTTCAAATTACCCTCGTCTTGGGTGGTGTTAAGTACACAGTATGTAGCAACACTACAGACAGGGCAAAATAGTGTTAAGGGAGAAGTTGTTTTAGTGGGAAAACAAGCTGTAGTATTAAAATGACTAAACCCACTCAGAAGAAAACCGCATAAAAAGCATGTATTTGTCAAAGTTTTTCATTTCCAGTATGTTGGTTGTTTCAATACGTGGAAGGTGGAAAGGAGGACGATGATTACATCCTGTGAACCTGACTATGCTAACCTTAGATTCAATCCTGTAGCCATGATGACAGCTGCTTTATTGTATTTTTAACCTTGATATTTGCCTTATTGTAAGTTGTTTGTGTGCATCAACGTAACCCAATAACATTTATCAATCCCTAAAGTGCCTGTCTGAACCCTAACCATGACTAATGCTAGTAACAATTAGTAAACCTCTCAGCTTTCTGGTGTTTAGTCACTGGCTTTTTAAATTTAATTGTCATTCCAGACGCTGCACTTGTGTCTCGAGTCAAAGACAGTCTAATCTAATGATACCTCTTCCACAGATTTTTTCCATTAGCCTTTCTGTTCTAACGTCTTTTTGTTCCCAATTATTTCCTCACAGTAGCCAATTGGCTAATCATAGTGTGCGGATGGACAAAACGTTAAAATTTAGTTATGCTAACAAGGAGTGAGGCAAACAGAGCCTTTTCAGGCGCCGCTCTCGTAATGGGTCCTTGACTGATTGACAGGCCTATTCTCTGCTCCTCCTGAGTGACAAGTCTGCAGTCGCCGCAGCAACGTAGGAAATGAGAGTGGAATTACAATACCAACCATGTCACCTCCTCAGGGGAGAGGAGAAAGGAAAATACAATCACAGTCTCAATCAAATGCATGCACAGACACACACAAACACACACACACACACACACTGATACACAACATCACAGCCTTCATTTAGCTTTACTCTTGTGGAGAAAAACACACTTACATGCCCACCTGAATTACTTCCTTAAATTAGTGATGTTTTAACTGCATTACACAGGTTTCGCTCCATTTTTTTTTTTTTGGCAGCAAAAGATAAAGAAAAAGTCACACTTAGCATATATTGTATATTGACAAGCAAACTTAAGTTTCTAAACAAAATGCAAAACTGTTCACATTAAAGAAATGTAACCAAAATCAGCCCACCTTTAGGGATATTAAGAGTAGTAAAGAATGTTGTAATGGTTTGCGTTTTGTATTGAATGGATTATTTCTTTTCACTGCATTTAGACGTGTGGGACCAAAGCTTCACTGTGGCAGAATTAATTTGAGTTTTATTATAGGAAAACTGAAAATGTGATTACAAGCGAAGGCTAATTCATTACATCCGTGCACTCCTGAAGGGGAGTTTGAGCAAGTGTGCGAACGAGTGTGGTTTTCTTAGAAAGGACTGTGAAAATACGCTTAATATTTTAGGTTGTCCCAGGGATTTGTTTAAAGAAACTAGGAAAAAGACCGAAAGTCTCTCCCTCTCTCTATCTCTCCCTGTCTGTACATATGTATGTGTGTGTGAGTTTGTGTATGCATAAAAATGAGCTGTGCAGTAGAACGAAAGCTATGTGGAAGAACTGGGGTATGTTTTCTATTTACACCACATGAGAAAATGTAATTTTAAATCACCAGATTTCTCTTCTGTTGCTGAATTCTGGGTAATATAATCCTTGTAAGTAGAGAAAAAAAAAAAAAAAAAAAAAAAAAGAAGAAATGTCCGTGACTGCAGCATCAACAGCTGACTGAACCCACAGGAGGAGCATTGCAGCTTTTGTCCAGTTCATGCTGCGATTTCACCGTGTACATTACCAGTCCCAGTTGATAAAATGCTCAGCAAGATTAAAGTCTAAGTAAGGACATTTGCTATTAAAAGTAGAAATAATGGACACACAGCTACTGGCCTCAAGTCTGTTTGTGGTGCATTTACTGTTGTTCCCCTGTCGCTCTGTCTTTACTGCCTGTGGTGTGAGCGGGGGTGTTTATGAGTTTATAAAGGCTCATGACACATCATCATGCTTTTATAAATTCAGACATGAAAACTCAGCCTACACACACCCATCCTTTGCTCTGCTCTGTGAACCCCCTACCCCCCGTTTCCTATCAAACTATCCCAACACGCTCATTTAACCTTGTTAAACCATCTAAACCAGGTCGCTCAAGGGCTGTTACATGCCACAGTAATTCCTAACTGGGGATTCATTTCCGTCACTGTTAAAGGGGGAAACGGTTCAGCCATATATAATTTACAGGCACCGAGCTCAAGATCTTTAGCGTGGGAGGAAAGGCTATTGTTGTGATGTTACTTTGTAGCTTCAGGGACAGAAAAAAGAGACAGGAAGCAGACTGGGTAGCGCTCAGAAATGACACCCAAGGTTTTCTGTGGTGTGCAAGGCGACACAAGGTGAGAGGTTCAGGGCCGTGTGAGCACAGGAGAGCCGGCAGTAGATGTGGAGGTGGAAGGACAGATCCATGTCTTTAGTGTTAAGCAGCAGCTGGATGGGTGCACAGACACCATAATGAACTCTATTGAAGGTGAGCAGGAGGCAGGTGGCCGGCATTTCAGGAGTGGACAAAAGGCAATCAGCCCCGTCCCCCTTTTGTTGGTGTGTATCTGTGTGTATGATGCACACACTCCTGTACAAGTAAAAAAGGGATCAGTCAGAGAATGAAATTGTGTATGGCATTGAGAATTGCTTTCAGGGGAGCTGGAGTGTGCTGCTGTAGATGGACTGGTATTATAGCCTCAGCAGACATCTATTGGAAAATCCCTTCAGAATTCGTTGTGGTTAGAATAAAGTCTGGGTGTCAAGCATAAGACCGTTCAATAATTCTCCTCTGTAAATTGATAGTTTTGAGTGTATTGCACCTCACGGTGTCATGGGCTTCTGAAATTGTTTTTCGTTGAGCTATAGGTTTCCAATCCTGGAGTTAATGATACTTGTATTTTATTCTTCCAACAGCAGCCATCTGTACTCTTGAGTTTGGAAGCAGGCTCATGAGTGCACCTGTTTGAATGAATAACGGCTGGTGTAATATTGCGCCATTGTCTGAGGAACGTCATAAGGGGAAAGAAATGATGATTGTTTCCATCCTAGAGATGTTCTCCACATCCACAGCATGGGGCCCACTCCGTAGATAAACCACCAGATGTTTCAGAGCTGTATATCGGGTTGTGAATCTTCTAAACTGCACCTCAACCCCTAGATGACAAAGCAAGTATATGGTCAAATCACTGTTTGTTGCAGCACCCCACAATTTCCGCTCTCCTAACAATTGCCATTGATTGTTTTCTTTTATCATCTCCACCCCTCAGTTGAGGGACTCTTTCTCACAATTTGTTCAGGGTTCAGCTCCTACCGTGGCACATGGTAATATTTCACACTGCACTGTTTGCTAGTAGTAATGCATTTAGTATCAATGGCTAATTAAAACAGCAAGATCGCTTTGGTAAAACATCTGTTCCACTCTTAATAAGCAGGGCTGTCTTCAAGCGATTGTGTTAAGTGTCATTAAGTGCTGATCAAACGATGTTGCCTGGTCAATGGTGGTAAATGTTGCTGAATGCTGAGCTGTGCATGCCCTGAATTCTGAATTATGCAATGACAAATGCAATAACTTCTTCATGTTGTATCTTCTTTTGTCCTGGCTGCGTTCTGCTCTGCGTTGTCTTTTCATATGGCGTATTTGATTTATAGTGCATCTTTTTTTCCTCTGGTGATCAGTGAGCAGATATAAGACTGATGATCCAATTTGCAGTGTTAGAATAATCCACATCCTTGCTTTATTTATGTAATTGCCTTGAAAATGTCAAAGAAAAAAAAAATCTCATTTTGAAGATTTAGATTGCCTATGCATATTGGTATGTAAATATTGCAGAGGTAGTTGTGTGATCGTATTAAGGCTGAACCTTAACAAGTTCAAATATCCTCTGCTTTGCATTGGAAATTGTCACAATATTACTGTTTATTATATGAAACACTAAAAATGAGTCTTTGTCTTCTGTTTCTGACTGTTGTCTTGACTTATACAATATCTGTAAACGTAACAACAAATTCCTTATCTAGGGCATCCATTTACATACAGACAAAAAGAAGAGATAGACGGAGGGAGAAAGTTGCAGGGAAAGATAACTGAAAATGATTCATTTGAAAGTCAGTGAATAGAAGGGGAAGGATATCAAAATGGAAGTGAATTTTAAGCATCACACAGGATACTTCAGAGAGGCCGCTGTTCTAACTAGGTCAGACATGAAGAGGCATGACATCTGACTGACCTTAAGGTGGATAGAGTTAGGTGAAGAGCACTGCCTTAACTTCTCTGGACGGTGCACTTTGTTTTTGTTTTTTGTTTGTTTAGATTTTTTTTTTCTATTATAAGTGATAGTTAACAAGACATTGTGGACAGAAAAACAACAACACATAAACAAAGGGAAAATCAAACAAATAAATAAACCAAAAAGAACAACAACGACAGAGTAATGACAACCAACAATGACAACATCATATTACAATGAAAAAGATCATAAATGTAAAGAGCAACTAAACAATATAGTTTGGTTAGGGGCGATAGGGAAAAGGGGAAGAGGAGAGTGTGAATGAATGTGAGAAAGAGAGAGGGGGGAGTGAGGGGGAAAATAATAATTGTTGTAATAATACAAAAATATCTAATAATAATACCAGTAGTCTAATTTGCTAGTATTATTGTGGCAGTAGCGGTTGTTTTGATACATTTTGAAGTAATTTAATGTGATGGCCTGACAAACTAAACCACAGGTGTCAAACATGCGGCCCGGGGGCCAAATCCGGCCCGCCAAAGGGTCCAGTCTGGCCCTTGGGGTGACTTTGTGAATGCAAAAATTACACTAAGATATTAACAATCCTTTTAGTTCCACATTCAGACCAATTCAATCTAAAATGAGCAGGACCACTAAAATACTATCATAATAACATATATGTAATGACAGCTTCAAATTTTTCTCATTGTAAATGTAAATATTTTCATGTATTTACATAAAAACAAAGTATAATTTTACAAAAAATGTGAATCACCTGAACAAATATGAACAACCTGAAATTTCTTAAGAGACGCAAGTACAATTTTAACAAGATTCTGCCTTTTACTAAATATTTTGTGTCTTTGTAGATCCACTGTGATCTGTAAGTTATAATGTACATGTGTAAATGATACACTGAGGCATAATATTGTTAAAATTACTCTTATTTTTTCAGTTTGTTCATGTTATTCACATCTTTTGAAAGGATAGTTTGTAGATGTAAAGCTTTTCAAACTGTAATTTTTTTATTTTTTTTTTTCCGCTCTAAACCATAGAGAAAAGTTTGGAGTTGACATTATTTATATATTATTGTGTTATTATTTTACTGGTTCAGCCCGCTTCGTATCAAATTTAACTGAATGTGGCCCCTGAACTAAAATGAGTTTGACACCCCTGAACTAAGCCCTCTGTACATGACAGTTTATAAAATATACACATATATTGTAGAAACCTCAAATGCAATATTTTGTGATTTATCAATTCGTACATTTGTGGAAATGTAAGTTGTGTTTATGTTTACAGTCAACAATAGTAATACCTTTTTTTCCACAAAAGAGAAGGTGATACTGTATGTGAGTATGCAAACACTTTATAAGGAGGTGATGCATGTTTCCATAAATGCAGACACCTGACTGTCCTTATAATGGATATAATTAGATGAAGAGGAATATCTGACTTCTTTGAACATCCATATACAATAAACCTAGTAATTTTAATAAGTATCAAAGTAATTTAGGGTGATAACCTAGTAAACTGAGTACCATCCACTACATGAACGTGCATAAAATATGCTATTATGTCTCGTAGAAACAGCATGTAACATTTCACACTTGACTTGTTTTAGAGGAAATTTTGTTGTTCATTATTAATTTTGCCGATATTCAAAGAAAGGAAAAATGATACTATATACTGGAAGTACTATACATTACAAAGAAGAAGGTTGAAGTGCATGATTAGGCCTAAATGCATCTGACTGATTTTGTGGAGGATACAGTTTGATAAAGAGGAGTATCTTATATCTTTGGATCTGTATATTTGAGTGTATATTGAAGCAATTTAGAGCAATAGCTTGGCAAATGGAACACCATCCACTGTATCAATGCTTATAATCTGGAGCAAAACTTTAAAATGTCTTTTTCCATTTGTGCATTTAAAAGGATGTATAAATCCACTATAATAACAAAACATAGAACATTATCTGAATAAGTGAATATCCAGTTATAATATAGAAGTATGCATTAAATAAGATATTATTATAATTAATTAATTATCATGACATTTATTGATCATTGTATTTGTAGTAAATATTTAAAGTACATATAAATATTATAGTTTATATTAAAAATGCTTGATTATGCAAATCTGATTGTGTGTGAAGTGACCAAAAAAGTGTTTGTGAATGGTTTGTATGGATATTTTGTGTTATTGTAAAAATATACAGAAAAAAAGTGTGTTTAAAAAAAGCAAAGGAAGCGTATTTAATTTAATGATTAGTTTATAAAAAATTTAGGAATTAAGAAGTTATACTCCTTCCCACTCCTTTTCGAGTGCAGAAAATTTTGTTTGACCGTGTTGTATGGTTCTTTGTTACTTGATGATTCTATGTGCTCGAAATAAAACTACACTACTACATAAAATGTGACTTTAGACGTCTTAGAAACAACCTGCAACATTTGACTTTTTTCAGAAAAAGAGAATGTGATAGTAGAGGCTGAGGTGCATGGTTCGGCATAAACACGGACATGTGACAGACTTTATGGTGGATATAGTTACAGTATATGAAGGGGTGTGTCTGATATCTTTGGACACCCATATACATTAAACCTTGGTTGATCAAAGTAATTTGCGGTGATATCCTGGCAAATTGAGTGTCATCTGCTGTAACAATCCTTATGAAATATGCAATCATGTTTCCAAGAAGGACATGTAATGTGTGCTCTTTTATTTTGCATGTAATATTATTATTAATGTGCCACTATTATACTGCAAGTGCATTATAAGGAGGTTGAGGTGCGTGGTTTTGTAATCATCAAGGCAGGAAGGAAGGAAGGAAGAAAGAAAGAAAGAGTGGTGAATCCTTTTCTAAAAGTTTGGTTCTGAAGATCTTTAAGAGAATAGTGGAACCTTTTTTGCAAAATTCTATTTAAAACAAAAAAAATACAAAAAAAAACAAAAAACGTGAGCCATGTCAGGGTTAGTCAAGGTTTACAGACTCCATAAAGTTTATCATCCAAGTGAGGGTGTTTGTATTAAAACTTAATGGATTTGACTGGCCAAGAGAATCTCCAAGGTTTTTTGTGTTTCTAAAGATTCTCCTTTGATTAAACAAAAAAAAAAAAAAAGAAAAAAACAACCCTGCTCTTTTCTCTTCTGCCACCCCTGCCTGAAACAGTCTACTGTGATTTGCTGTATTTCCGTGTTGTAGTCTTTTCTGTGCATCTCCATGTAAGTGCTCTGTCGTTTCTCCCCACATAATGTCTAAAAGGCAACATTCCAAGTTCCATTGTGTAAAGCAGTGGTGTGCATTGCTGAACTAATGGCTTTTAAGATGTCAAAGGGAAATGTAGTGCACAGGAAAAAAAAAAAAAAAAAAATCTCACTCCCTTTGTGGGGTTTTCATGTAAAATTGGCCCTTGTGCACTGTTCACTAGGCTGACATCCATTCTGTAAGCAGCATTTTTCTTTCTAAAATAGGGATTCCCAAATGTTTCCAGCTCGAGACCCAAAAATGAAATTTGGATTTTCATCACGACAGCAATGACCAAAAATATCTCAAAAACTGGGATAGCATCACAGTTCTACAATTAACTACCGGTACTGCTAAAGAACCCAACAAACCATTCATTTAAAATATTAAATGCATTTATTTTCTATCACTGTGTAACACTGCAAATATGAAAAATATTTCTACGTTATATCCATGCATATTTGATGCAAACATTGAACAGAAAATACCAACATGCATTTCCATGAACTGCTTTGGAGACGGTAAGTGTTATATTGCCTGTGGTTGTAATAGGCATCATAACACCTGTATATAATAAATGGAACTGAATAAGAATAGTATTCCATTTCTGTTTTCCATTTTCTTTTCCATTTATTTTTCTTTTTTATTAAATGAAACCAAAAAAATAAGTTGCTCATCCTATCAGTCACTACCTTTTCCACATGCCAGCAAGGTTTTTGCACTTAATGAGTATTACCTGGCACAAGTGTTCCAGATGGGGAATTGCACCAGAGAATTATATTGCATTCCCAGGAAGATAATTCAAGACTTATCTAAAAGATTTACTTTGGGTAAATATATTGCTGGCCAATCAGATTCTACATTCCATGTAAGATGTCGACAATGCCTGGTTTGTTAAAAGGATTGGATTAATGTTTGTGTCATATTTAGTCTGTGTTCGTCATCGCAACACGTGTGATTGACTAGACAGATATCTGATTAGAGGTGATATTTAAACAGTTGTTGTGTACGTATTTTCCCACAACTGTCTAAATGATTGATTGGAAAGACATCCAATAAGATATGATGTTTAAACAGTTGTGGGATACATATTTTTCTATCCTGATTGTGTCATGAAACTAATTAAAATGACATGAACTGGACAGATTAAAACTACTAATATCGCTTAAGTATCACAATGTGATCTTGTTAATACATTTTGTCATCAATAGCTTTACATTGTTGGCAAAACTGGGGCTCATCCCTCCACTTCAAACTTATTCACACCTTTCATCTGCATTGTGAATGGCTTTGGTGAAGCCAGCATTTATGAATTATTCCTTTAATAAGTGTTAAAACACCAGTAGATGATCAAGAGTGATGGAATGAAAGCCCACTGAATGTCATATCAGCATAAGGCTGTACGATACTGAACAGAAAATTACATTTTTAGTGCATTGGGTAATCTACCCATTATTTCATATTTACATGAAGACAAGACATGATTCAGGAACCTTAAAACCAGAACAAACTGACAATAGAGTGGTCAGTACTCTTACTTACTTAGTTACTTCTAACAGAAAGTGCAATGCAGACTCTCTGCTTCTGTATGACAGTTGTGTTATTTATTTAATTTATTTATTTATTTATTATTGAAACATTTAATACATATTTGGTGCATGTTTTTTTATTGTAATGCACTTTTTAGTAGTTGTTATCCTAATTGTGTCATATAGGTGACTATTCAATAACAACAAAGTCTCTCTTATCTTACTCAACAATAGTTTTCTTCGCAAAATCTATATACAGTATATGAATACACAGTAAATATGTACCAAGAAATAAACAGGTTTATTTTTAGATTTTTTTTGGGACAAAAAGTCTACATGTGTATAATCTTTTTATTTCTTCGAGGGACTTTCAAATTCTCACAAAATTTTTGTTGCATTTTATATATTTGGTTAATTTAGTTTTGTTTTCACTGTACAATTTTGTTCATGGACTAACCATTATCATTTAAAATGTGACAACAGAGGTCGGTTTATAGACAGGTATCCATGTAATCAGTTTGCTTCATTTTATGATGAAGGGGCGGTCATGGCTCAGATGGTAGAGCAGGTTGTCTATTAACCAAAGGGTTGATGGTTCAAATCCCTGGGCAGCTGTGGATACAGTTGTAGTTTGCCACCACCAGAGTGTGAGTGAATGAATAATGGATCCACTGTACATGCTTTGAGTATGCATTCATAGAAAATCACTATATAAATCTAATTCATCTGTATGGTTTTCTTCCTTTGATTTTTGCCACCAATAACATTGCGTAACTTTGTGTGATTCATCCATGAGTATGAATTATTCAAAAGTGTTTTTCCTTTGATATAAGATCTGAATCATGGCTCAGGTTGATTAGACCCAGACCCCTGTTTGATACCTAAATTTGGTTGTAATCAAACTGGATATAAAGGTGTGAAGGCAGCCTAAAATCTGCATTAGCCAAAGAGCATAATTATGGGTTCAACTCCATGTTTAAGTGAAGAAAGAGAGATGTTAAACACTCTTATTCTATTTTAATGCTGAACATAAATGCAGATATGATAGCAGGGCCATTATTTTGAAAATATCTCACTGTGAAAGATATAATCTCATTATTAAATAAAGAATTAAAAAAATCGTGTCCAGTTTGTGCTCAGGTGCATAAAAAAAAAAACCCTCTCATCTGATATAATACTAGAGAAGTCATCAGCCAATACAATGCCTCTTTGCTCTAGCAATCTTTTACCCAGCATATAAAGGGCTGTGTGGGTTTTATCAGCACTGCAATGCTCCCTCTGAAGGCTTCCTCTCAGGAAATAGAGGAGGAAGTGAGGGGTTGTGCACCGTCAGTTATCAGATATACAGTAGTTGCTCTGGGATATTACTCGCTGATAGATTCTGAATAAGACATCTGCCAAAATGCTTGGAGAGTCACTTCTCACATAGGTACTTCACAGGAGAGCAGTCACCATTTGATTCCGAGATTGGAAAGGCAAGAAGTTTCAATTGTTCCCGTCCTTATCGGTGCAACATAGCAAAACTGCATACAGCTACAGTCATTCCCCCATTTTAACAAACCATATGGGTTAAGAGGATGTGTAAAACCAACAGCAGAGGACATCTCTACTACGTCCGCAACACTTGTACCGACACATCTGACAGGTGCTAAAATGAGACATAAGGGCCTGTAAAACCCAGACATGGACAGCAAGGAAACAGAAAAGCTGCAAATTCTGACAGAAAACACAAAAGTGGTGCAGTGTTAGGTCATAAACCCAAATACCATCATGTATGTAGCATTTGTATTCAAGCCATACGTGTCGCAGTCGTCGATTATTTCTACAATAGCTGAATAACTATGAGCTACAGGCCTGTTCTTGTTAATGAAGTGCCTCTTATGTGCTCCATCTGCATTTAATTCTCTGTTTAAGTCCAGCATATTCTCATCAGGATCTACATGATTTCCTTGCTTCTTTTTTAATTTTAATTACTATTGCCATTACAGTATAAGGTATTTGGAATGCCAATATTTCCATAATTACCTTCATCACACATTAAGATGGCTTTGAATTACATTTCTTTTAGGAGCTGCCCTTCAGTTGACAGTATAGTAATGAAATTCTATTAGAAAATCCACCTACATACTTTGAAGCTCGGCCTTACCTCTGCATTGTATGTTCTTTGCTTTGTTTGTTTGCCTTGTACATTGGTGAAATCTTTCCTGAAGCCATTTTTTTCCCCCTCCTCCTTTCCTCTCATTTCCCAAGACATGGCTGCTGTAAATAGATTTACCTTTCCCCATAGCAAAGTCCTTTCTGCATATGTTTCTCCTTCCTGATCAAGCATTTCATCCTTGACTATCTTTCTTAATAATAATAAAACTGTCTCCTCTGTGGCAGTGTTACCATTAAGTTTCTCATTGCTATTTTTGTACCTTTAAGCTGTGGGGCCTGGTGTACTTTTTTCTTTCTTTCTGTCTTTTTTTTTATCAGTATGTTGTCTATTGTGTGTTTATTTTATTTAAGCAGAGTATGTAATTTCGACTGATAGGGATCTATCTCTCAATCAAGCCGGTAATAGCAGACGTAGCAGAGAGTGAATCTGTGAAGAAGTGCAGGAGGAATTATGTTCACCGCTGCTGATGTAAATCTGTCTGAAATGACCCGAGCAGAAATCATACTTCCAGATGAAGTAGTGCATTAAAGTTTTATTCACATTATCCTTAGTGATGTGTATTCATGTTTTGCCATTTCCTTCAAATGAAATAGCTTTGACATCTAATGTTAAGTGATGATGATGCGACTGATAGGTACCCAAATGAAACTGTCAGTTACATTCCATTAAACTGCAAATTCCTCTGAACTTGCTGGAAATATCTGATGCAATTTAATTGCACAACTTGAGAAAACACACAGTATTGAGCAGAAGTCCTAGGCCAATAAGAATTTTGTTGGTTTTAAGTTATGACAACACATATGCATTTGTCAGTGGCTGTATTAACCCTTAGGGATACTTTTGATTTTGCCTTTATATACTATATAAAGAAATGTTTACTATAGCCATGTTTGGTATCTTTTTATTCAGCACAACTTCATCTATCTCATCTGCCTATTATTTTTTCACTTTAACCTACTGTATCCACACAAAAGGCCAAAAAACCCACAAAAAATATAAAATCCGATTTGAAAAATATGTATAATTTATTGCATAAATAAGACGATGATGCTTAACGAACCTTTTCAAAGACTTTAAAAGTGAATTTTAGTTCCAAATATTAGGTATATAAAATCAAAAGTGTAATAAATTAAAAGTATAATTAAATATTTAACATAAAAGCAAATCTTTACATAAGCGTTTTCACCGGTTTTCTCACCCCTCCTTCCACCCCACCACCCCTGGTCCTCCCAGTTTCCACATACGGTTCGGGTGGGGGTCATTCTTACTCTTACCTGTAATGCTAATGCAGTCTGTGGATTAGAATCCGTAGATTCAGACAGTTTTTTTCTGTTTTGAAAAGGACAAAAAATGACGAAAATATGGTCAGAAATATAACACCCCCCCAACTCATTTTTAAACTTTTATTCACATTTGTTTGCTCCGGGTTCAATCCGTCATATCTCTGGTTGTATTTGCTCTATCAACATCAAATAAAAAGGAGTAGAGTGTTTCAAGTCCGCACTTTTGAATGCAATTGTCCCCAGTGGTCAATGTGACCAACTTCTGACGCTTCAACATGTTGAACATGTCATGTGATTCAGTCACAGGGCTGTGACCGTGGACCCCTAAGGGTTAAGGTAAAATCTGGATATATGTGAAGCATGTACCGCAGGAATGTTTACCACAGGAAAAACGTTTCGGGGGGAAAAAAATAGCTTCTATAAACCACAATGGTAGTATTTAGTGTGACCTCCCTTTGCACTTAAAGGTAGGGTGGGAGATCCTGGAAAAACGGTTCGAGCAAGCTACATTTTGAAAATACCCAATTCGAAAGTCCAAACCCCTTTGTTCAGACTTCCCCCTGAAGCCACGCCTCCAGAGTACTGACACATGCAATGCTTGTTCCCAAGGGTTCATGAGTGCTTAATTTGCACCTCCCCAGTCTGCGGATCCATGCATACCTCATTCATTCACCTCCAACACCTCCCGCTCTTACGATTCTCACCCCTGGATCCATGCGTACCTCTGAATTCAGGCCTGTTCTTCAGTACATTAGACTAGAAATTGGACTTTTCACTTGTTATTTTGATACGTGTTCTAAAAAATCTCAGGCTAGTAAGAACAGCTGATTGCGGTAAGACTGATGTCAGGCTGGTAGCCTACTAAAATTTGCTTTGAACGCTGTAATCTGTGCATTTCACTATTATGTTTGTCAGCAGAACAGCCCCAGTTCATACCTATCTGGCTAATGTGACATTTCCTAGTGATTTATGTTAAAGACAAAACAGTTTGCCGGTGAACTTTCCATCCTAATATAACTAATATAGCCAAGCTCTGGCTCTGGCTTCATTTCCTGTACAAGTGCTCCAAACCTCTGAGAATGAGCAATTCATGCATGAGGAGGGGTACGTGCAGAGGAGGGGGGGGGGGCAAATAACAGTTGAGTTTGATAGACATATCACTATTCAATCATTTCGATGGGCCGCTTAAAATGATTGGATGGTGTTTTTCCAGTCCTGTCCATTCCACAGGTGACTAATTTTTTTAATTTTTTTTTTTTGTGTGTGTTACAACATTTAATTAATTGGTTGCAATCAGGGTGTGAAGGGGATTTTAAGCAATAGCAAAAAAAAATGCTCCAGAAAAAAATCTCCTACCCTACCTTTAACATGTCTTTAACACTTTTGTTAAGACAATATGAGATGTATTGCATTCATTTTCTGATGTCTTATACTAGTTTTCATTCAACACGTGTCAGATGTTTTTTTTACTGTTTGTGTTGCTTCTTATCATGGGGTCAGAGGTCACAATAAATCGTGACTTTAACATTTAGAACCCATTTAGTTTTGTTTTTGTGCATATAGTTCCTGTATTTTCCTGTTACATGCAAGAAAAGACAATGAGAATTAAATATGTATGTGCATTTCAATCCTGCAAAAACAATGAAACTAAAGGTGATCTAAGACATTTTCACAGTACTGTACAGAAAACAGAGGCCTAATTGTTTTTAGATATTTGCATGCGATAGCTTTAAGTAGGAATAATGCTCATCAGCATACATGACAGCCTGCATCGATCTTGTAAATGTGCCACAGCAAACCGTACAGCCTGACTCTCATCTGCATTTCCTGCATGTTGATGGTACATAAAAAGCATTAAAAGAAAGCATCCCAAACCATGAAAGCCCATAAGCGCAGACAAAAGCACATAAGCCTGTACGCTTAGTAAAACAATAATATAACCATATGGCACATAAAAAAAAAAAAAAAAAAAAAAACATTAAGGAAAACACACAGACACATACTTTTTAGTAATTTTTAGAGTGACAAGATGTTATATTGTCCAGTAACTGCTTCTTTTATTTGTGAAAACAATTGAAAGCTGTGATTAGTTTGTGGGTATGGGTATGTTTTTTATTTATTTATTTATTTATTTTTTTAACAGGTTTCAAAAGGAAAATGCTAGCAGTCAAAAACACTTTTTCAATCCCCTCTGCTTGTAGCTTGAGGTAGATGGGTTTTGATTTTGTTTGATGAATTTATTGAGTGAACGGAGCCTGGCCATAGAACATTTTATACACAAGTCAAATATTGGCAAATTGAGTCATGTTTTCCTAGTTTATGGAGTCATATTTAAAATAACTGTTAGAATGAAAATATGCGTTTGACTCCTACACTTGCTTATAAAGCCTCTCTACTGATTTTATTGTGGTCAAACCTGTCAGTTTCTCTCTGATTAGACATGTATCTTTCTTGGTTTCATGAGAAATGAACATAAATGAACCAAGTAATATGGCCAAATACCAAAGAAAATGTGTTCGCAATAAAACTGAGCGGATCAGCGCACCCTGCCATCATATGCGTCTCACTAATCTGACAGTGTTACCTTTCTATTCATAACATTTAAATCTTCCTGCCATCTGACAGCAAACAATGTAGGAGTGGCTTCCAAAATCCCCAGTAATCCATCTTCCTGGTGATTACCGCAAGAACTGGCTCTTAACTGCTTGTGACAGCCAACATGAAACACTGAGACAGATGTCATAAGTTATTGTTGTTGGCAGTCAGGAGGCATTATGCAACTTTAATGATGACTTTCATCAAGCTTCACAAAGCCCCGTCGACTCCAAACGTGTGTGCTGCATTGCTCTTTTTCGATGTCTCCCTAGTCAAATTTTAAAATCCAAGACTGTGGGCTGCAGCGGGAGGAGCATTACTCCCAAAAGACTTACTGGAGCATGGCCTCAAGCCACCTTGAACTATACCACTGCTCCTCAAATAACTCAAATGGAGGTCATTTCGCAGAGTGAAGATACTGTAAGCACAATGGATGTACTCAGTCTGCAGCAATGGCCTGAGGAGTTAGAAAGCATAAATGAGGCCTGGGATGTTGTATTTCAGTGTCTCCTTCACTCCTTTTTCTGTCACGTGGATAGAATCACAACATGCTATGTGTCAGTTTCCTCGTCTCGTTCCCTCATTTACAGTTTAAGCAGAATCCCAATTATTGCAAATCCTACTAGTTAATGTTTAGACAATTTGCTTTCCAGCTGCATTTTCTCCCACCAACATGTCCCTGACTCTCGCTCAGCTTCAATTTTCAACCCCATTTCACATACCTAAATCCTTCACCGTAGGACTTGTGTCCCACTGTCTCACATTACCCTCAGTTACCCCGGTCCACTGTGTGTAGCATCGCAAAAAACCCGCTCATCTACAAATACTTCCTTTTTTTACGCATGGTTACCGACAGGCTACAGAGACATAATCCTCTGCCCAACTCATCAGGCTGCTAATAACGATAGTCCCTCCTGCCAAGGTGCCCAGAGGACGGGGGGAAAACGAGGGCGGTGACAGGGCTGGTCTCAGAGTAGATGATGCCGGGTAGGAGGGGTGGCTGTGGGACAAAATCTCTCCGACCATGATCTGGCTTCTGAACTTAGTGAAAAATATCATTTGCCAAAGACCACCAAAGTGTAATGTGCAGCCCTAATGAATGAGAATAGCAAATGAGGGACTGGCATATACAAACAGAGGCTGTCTGAATAATTCCATTAGAAAACAGTCAATGTTCATTTGGGCTGTAATTAGGCCCCCTTTCCCAGAGACATGCTGGCCTGATTGATAGTCAAATTGCAGGAGATTGTGTTTACTTTTTCATCTTATCTAGTTAGGAATTCTTCCTACGTTTCATGTCTCATGTTCTCTCTTTCATCCCTCCCCCAACCCCCTGTCTGTCTCATGAATAAACCAACAGAATGGCCAGGGGTTGAGTCTGGAAAACAGGAAATACAATTATTGTAAACTCCAGGTATACCTCTCTAAAGGGAGGATGGGGTGGAGGTAACACAAGACTGCATTTTATCCTTAATGTTTAGATGAGTGAACAAATATGTTAGTACTTGTAGTTGTTCTATCAGTGCATCATACCCGTTCTAGTATTTTTTTTTTCCCTTTATTGATCTGTCTCATTTTTTTAGTTTCAAAACCACCAGTAGTCTCTGTTCCTAAAACGGCTGATAAAATATGCCTGGCTACTACATTTTTACGACACAGCAGTGCACTATGTCCATGAAGTCCCTAGTCATTTACATGGCTTTATTTAATCATCAATTGTAGACGCTTTTCCATTGACCCTCAAATTGCGCAAATATAACTTGCACATAAAAATTTACCAAATGGAAAAATGACAATTTCGCCAAAAGTCTCATTTTTCAATCAAAAGTTTTTGCGCTGGCAAGAGGTGGTTTTCCAGGCATAGCGCAAATGGTATATTACGCAAAACTGCAATAGAAAGACCTTTTTTGCAACTAGAGTCAGTTTAATTTAAAAAAAAGATGATGACGTACATTACAACAAGCAAAGAAGAAGAAGAAACATGTTGTGGTATGTGTGGACACACCAGGAACCCCAATCATTTTTTATTTAGTACAAGATAGAGGGGTAATATATAACAATAATGAATATATCTGTAAAACAACACCATATTTACGTTTGTCTCCATGTTGATGGAATGACTTCTCGTGTCATCTCGCGATAATAAATTAAAAATCATCGCATTTGTGATTTAATGGAAAAAACGACATAACACACTTCTGTTTTTTAGACATTTGGTAAATATCGGTAAAGTTTTGCACAGATGTCCAATGGAAACTCGACTAGTGTTTCAGTACTTTTGTTTGTTTAACTCTTTTTTTATGGCTCATAGAAATACTCTGAAATTCAAAATTTCAACCTCAGTGTGTTATTGGAGGACACAACAAAACTTTATACAAAAACATGTCTTGTTATGTAGAAAATGAAGGTCAGTGAAGTTACCATATTTGGTTCCTTGCCCATAAGTGACATAAAAAAACAAAAAACAATACAACAGTTATATATAAATATATATAAAAATACAAGAAAAATACATGTAAGGAGAAAGGAACATGCCTTTTAGAACATTAGAACATCATAAGTGCTGATCCAAACACCTGTCCACATCCACATTATCCCTTTGAACATCATTCCTTACATTAGTACCATTACTTCATGGTACCTAACAAAGCAGATACACTCACTGTTCATGCAGAGATGGACCTTACAGACCCTGTAGACCACATTGAACCTGAGTATTGTCCCTCACTGTCCTCATTGTAACTGTTGGTGACTGTCATTGTCTTGTAATGTGTGCAGAAATGACCGAAAACAGTCACGCGTAAAGGGTTAATACCACTGATCAGCATAGCCATCAGTTTAAGTCAGTAATGACACAGAAAGACATTATTAAAAGAAAATTGTTTGCGTCTTATATTATTATGAAAATGACATTCATTGCATAGTGAGATGGTCCATGTTATTTAAATGATCAAAATACTGTAATTATCCTAAATGGACAATAATGGGCCATAATAACAACAATAAACAACCATTGCACTTAAAAGTGATTTAATATCACAACAAGATTGACACAACAAAGTCAAACAGGTAATTTCACCTATAACTAACAGGATTTAACAACATGTGAAGAGGAGAATGTCACCACCAAGCTTAAGGAAGGCATTTTTTTTATGATTTTACAAAAATATGTTCATGAAACCGTTTCTGAAAGGTTAAATTTTATCATGTTGACTGTATATTTTCCACACATCACTTTCCTGCCCTTCAGGTGCTCGGTGAAGGTTTTATTTCGTTTGCATTATGCCTTCACCATGCAGGTCATTCTCCTCTGGTCTCCTGCACCAGCGAGGGGCACATGCACTCACACTACCTCGTTTGATTCCATCCATTCCCTGAATCGCTCCAGGGGCAGCTGAAGCATGAAGTCCCTGCAGGGGATGTTGTCATTCATGCAGCCCTGGTGCAGCACACACACATTTATGGCAGAGAAATCATGTCTCATGTTATGACAGACTTGACATAATGTTCAGATGATGCAATCCAATTATTACCCTTTTTCAATAAATACATTGTTATAAGGGGTAAAATTTTGCACTTTTGCATAAATATCTGGATTTTTCTTGGTAGAGCTGCCAGGGATTGATATATACCTAAACCTACTACTATGTACCATTACTAGTCAACAAAAAATGTACTTTGGCTTTGTAATAAGCAATTCTCTTCAGAAAGGGATGTCTCAAGTTATTGCATGGGTTTGTAAAACCATGTTTTACAACCATAACTTATGTTTTATTCCTCTGGTTTTGTTAATAAGGTATCTTGAAGACTAAAAATTGATTTGCATGACCATCAGAATGAACCAGTATGTATTGACAGTGAAAGTGAGCATTTGCTTTTTTTTCCTTTTTTGTTTTTGAGCTTTATTGTCTTTCCATCAATGGTACATGATAGAATGGAATATAGTTACCCAGGTCTCAGTTTTTGTGGCAGGAGAAAGATAATAGGATAAATAAAATATAAAATTGTGAATAGGATAGAAAAGTGATGACAAGTTAAAGTGATTATAAGAAAATATCTTCATATTTGCATTGTCCATGAATCTCTTTCTATTGTAAACTATTGCCTAAAGACTTGGAATGTAAATATTAGTCAAGAGTAAACTGTACCTGATGAGGAGCTGTAGATATAAATACCCAAAGTATAAAATGGATCTATCTTGACTGTATTTAACAATAGACAATGTAACACAGCATGATTTTAGGAAATGTCAAAAAGTGGGTAGCTTCAATATTTTATTACAACATGCACAATTCAAAACCAGCCATGGGTAAATCTGACCCGTTGGCAGTGTTAATCTGGATGTATGGTACCACGACTTGTTTTTTTTATTAATAACAATTAATAAGTAATAAAGTGTGCAAAAGAATGTAATTTTAAGAGAAGGTGAAAACTGGGTTGCATTAATAATTAACTGAAATATGGAATACATGATACCAGTTGGCAGATGTAGTGTTAAAGTATGTCATTTGTCTCCTATCATAACATAACTATATAACTACATACTATACTTAGTTTTTTCTTGATGTGAATATTTCATACAGAATCTGCAGCACCTGTATGTCTTTGGGCCCAGTTCCAAAAGAGGTGCATGAAAAATATATATTTTCATAGTCCATGATATGTTTTTCTACCATGAAGAGAGGAGATATCACATCATGGTGTCATCACAATCCTTAAAATCTCTTGCCTCAGGGCCGTACATGTTACTCACTGTGTTACAGTGTTGTTTTTTTATGAAAAGGGGGTGAGTGTGCTCCCTTGCAGTGTTTTCTAGAGTTAACACAGCTTAGTGGGATAGTGTGCTGTTTTTTGCTCTACGAATAATATCTCCAGTTCTGTTAGTACCTTTCACACCTTTAAAACCTGTTTAAATCCTGATTGTATGAGTCAGTCAAGATGATGGGATTGTGAAAATGGGCTGTGTGTACTTTTTGCTCAGATGTACTCTGAAACTCTTTGTCATCAACTTCATATTTACTGAATGCCAACAATTCCTCAAACCTGCAAACACTACACGACATGCTTATGGAATTACTATGTTGAAAATCTTACATATATCAACTTTTCTTTACATATAGATAAACACTAGAACATCCACTAGATCACCAGCAACCCATTTTATAGTTAGGGTTACTTACAGCCATGTTAATGTTATGTAGGTTATGTTCATGCCCGCGTCTGTGTATACCACTGTGTGTTTTTGCTTTTTGTTTTTTGCATGTATTTTACTTCTGATTTTATTGTAAAGCACTTTGTGAAATCTTTCTGCAAAAAGTGCTATATAAATAAACTTCATTATTATTATTATTATTATTATTATTATTATTATTATTATTATTATTGTAAAGCCACATTTACTTCCCTTTCAAATGAATTCTATACATGCATTTTGGCCTTGGACGTCTTCTGTTGTAAACCTGACCTTAACCTTTACATCACCATTAGGTTTCATTTAAGCAATATCACCACTGATATGTTTTCACCAGTGCGTTGACTCATGAAGAACCACAGGTTCTAGATGTGGTAGTTTTGATGCTGGACAGAGCTGACTTTTGGGAAAAGATAATCTATATTTTGTAAATAATGACATTAAAATTGTTTGGTGAATCATTCTTTAAAATTTTATGTTTTATATATACCGATATCTAGGCACTGAAGTTAGTAAATGCGTCGTTCCTGTTTTTAACTTCATTTCCCATCATGCAAGGCTGATGGGACGTGCAAGGCTGCTTCCTGTCCCTTCCCCTGGCAACTGCTCAGCGATGTGAATTAAATCAGTTCTTCCTGACTTTAAAAAAAAGGGAATTTTAAAGAAAAAAGATGTTAAATGTGGAGATGGTACTAGTCCTCAGCTGTGGGTACCAAATTGGCCAGTTAGAAACATCTCAATTTCTCAGAACCGCATAGATACACACACACACACACACACACACACACACACACACACACACACACACACACACACACACACACACACACACACACAGACGCTCTTAGATCTTCCAGTATTATGATATAGATTAGAGTGTATTAACAAAAAGTATTTTACCTTGTTGGAAACGGAGACTAAAGTTCATATCCTGTCTTGTGGGGTGTTGTTTTTGTTTAGTTTTTTCTTTCATTTACATCAAAACGTGCTTTTATTAGGGATAAGAAAAGATCATGGTTTGGATTAAAAATTTGTATTGATATTCTGAGTCCTTTTTCCCCATTGTTTCAACTTTTTTTGTGTTAAACCTAGCGCTGACATTTTTTTTTTTTTTCCCTTAAACATAGTCATGTACTGCCAGTGCATAAAATCTAACCATTAAATATTTAACAATGCTGTTTGGTTCAAGTTGGAAAAACATTGTGGCTTGGTTTAAATATTAATAATTTTTCAAGAAGTTGAATTTAGGACATCTTTATAGAGTGAATAAACCAAGCCTCAGTGTCTTTCCCTAAAGTTAACCAGGTGTTTTTTTTTTTGTCTATAACTGTGAAAATGTAATAATGGTGTTTAGTAAAACAAGATATGTTGCCTGTGAGCACTTGACATCTAATTTCAGGATCAATATTTTTTTTCCACTTTTACAAGATGTAATTATTATGTTACAATAAAATAAAGCACAGGTGGCATTACATTTCCAACAACATGACATGTTTTTGCAGCGACAGTTTAGCTGCATATGAATGTAATCTACAATAATATTCATCTCCATGCACAGTATTTTATATTTCAGCATTCAATATTACACACCCACATTCCACTCATCTCTGCTACTAGCAATATGAATCATGCATTTATGAAGCTCTAAATTACTGACAGAGTCACAAGGTTAGCATAACTAAGAGCTAATCGTCGAATATCATTATTAGTACAGATGAGGTGATAGAGATTATGAATATCCGCAGATTTCTACATGAGAAAGATATTAAGCTGTGTTCGTTCAAATCTAATATATCATAATATATTAGATCAGTGTAGAAATCTGTACATGAAAACAAACGTATTCAATACCTATATGGGTGCTTCTATGAAACTGGTTGTTAAAAAAAGGACATAGGGGCTAAAAATTCCAACCAGATGTAGACTAATGTTATGAAGCAAGTTTGGAAGCACTTTGGGTCTGTTTTAAAAAATTAATATTTACTGAGATAAAAGAGAAACTACTTTTCAGATAAAACACACTTTTATATTTTTTTTACATTATGTTTAATACAAAAATCTACATGTGACACCTTCAGAAGGACACAAAAATTATGTGCTACTATTTTTTTGAATATCTTTTTATTCTCTCACAGGTACATTTTGGGAGTTGAACTAATTATGCAAGGCAGTGTTTCACAAAAATGACCGCTGTTGCAAAAGCATTCACAATTTATATGTGTTTAACTGGGCAGGTTTTCTATGTAACGCAAGTGGACACGATGGGTTACCTACAAAATCTGGAATGAGACTGTCAATTCATGAAAAACCTGCATGTCTGGATTAGAAAAACCACTAAGATCATCCACTTTAACACAGTTACTATATTTATAGTGGTATATAAGACCATTTACAGCCATGTTTTCCAGATCAAATGCACTGACACTTAGATGGTTTTTCCAGTCCCAATTTTGGTCCTATTTTTGGCCCCAATGTTTTATTACAAATTCATTTAATTTTGGGATGGCTCAGAGCAAGAGTATAATTTTTTTTTTTTTTTTTGCATTTATCTGAGGTCATCATTAGGTACATCCTGGGGGGAAATATGTCTACATTTCTCTGTTATTATTGGGTCTAAAAAGCTAGCAACGGGTCAGGTACCAAAATGAACCCAGTTTCATAGAAGCACCCATATATGAATGTAATTTCTTAAAGGCACAGCTTGAAAAGCATGAAACCTTGATATGTCTGCATAAATGGAAATATAAAATGCCCTTTTGGTTCAGAAACACTAAAATTGTATGTATGTAGAAATGTATGATTGCAACATTTTACTCTGGTGATTGAATTGAACTTGCCCACAAAAAAAAAGAAAAAAAGCCAGATGAAAATGGAGCTTATATGATCCAAAATTCCATACTCTGTTCTTTTGCGCTATTCACTACCAAGGGGCCTATGCATCTCGTAAGTGCCCACGACAGCAGTTTTGTTTTCTTTATTGTTCGCTCAGGAGACAAGGCTGATGAAAAAGGTAGCCTGCATGATCTAATGGCAGCACACTCACCCTGGCAGCCATGTGCGCTATCGGAGTGTGCTGGCAGCGCCTGCAGTAATGACTTAATATCAGTCCTCCCACGGTGAAGCAGATGAGAGCACAGGTGTGCAGATTGTCCCTTGTCACATGGCACTGCAGGGCCCACACACGCCACTCTCCATTACTTAACCTACCATCAGGCCATTAATACACACATTGACATTAACATATAGAAAAATGCAACCTCTCCTTGTCTATCTGGCATGTCAGACATATGTAGGAACACCGCCTTCCCCCACTTCCACTCTTTCTGTCTCTTTCTGTCTCACAGATACACCCACACTCTTACATGTCACTGCATGACCACATTGTAAGAGGGAAGAGGAATGGTGATTAGTAATGTGAATGTGCTTTGGCTTGAATCTTATCCGATGCTGGCCCAGATGCCCCCAAATAGGCAGACAAACCCAGCTGCCTTCATGGCTGCCAAAGTCATGCATGCGTGGCTTGGTCAACAGGTCAGGGTGTTTCAATGGCTGCATTTTTTTCCTACTCAGTAACCGTAGCAAGCCTGTAGCAATTCATTTTAATTTATTTTTACTTCAGTTCTGAAAACAAAACAAAACAAAACAAAACTAGAAGCACTCAGAGAGCGCAGACCTCTGCCAAGTCAGATCAGTGCCCCAGATTTGGATGAAAATTTCAGGAAATGTTGATACTGGCACAAGGAACAAATGATTAAACTGTGGTGGTGATCGGGGGTGGGGATGGGGTGGGGCACTGATCTGCCTTGGCGGAGGTCTGCGCTGTCTTTTCTAGAAAAGCACTCGTAGAGCGCAGACCTCCGCCAAGGCAGATCAGTGGCCTACCCACCCCTGATCACCACCAAAATTGAATCATTTGTTCCTTGTGCCAGTATCAACATTTCCTGAAATTTCCATCCAAATCCGTCCATAACTTTTTGAATTATCTTGCACACAAACAGACAGACAAACCAATGCCAACAAAAACATAGGCCTATATAAAGAGAAGCATCCGACCAACATGTAGTTCATGAATAAAAGTAATAGTATTGCATGTCAAATGGTATGTGTCATAAAGGCACACTTACCTTGGGGAAAATATGCATGTGGTACATATTTAGCCTTTTTTTTTCTCCTTCGTTGCAATGCAGGTCCTCAAAGTAGCCGTAGTTTAAGCTGACAGTTCAGTTCCAAGCAGATATGTCAAGGCAGTTTGACTCTCTGCTGGACACCAAAACAAGCTCTGCCTGAAAATGAAAACTGACAAAGTACAGCGCAGTTCTGGCATCACAACTGAAGAAATACCTTTCTATAGATAAGGGAGAGTGGAAATGAAAACACAGTGATGTTTGGATAGGACCAAAGAGATCATCCTCCTGGTCTATCTTTCAGAATCAATATTGCATTGAACAGCAAATGCCTGTGCTATTGAAATATCTCTTGGGTAAAGCTACATAAAAACCACAGAAGGTCAGCTACAAAGTATTTTCATGAATTCAGTTTTTTATTTTCTTTAAATATTTTGCACATGTACAAAAAATACTATTGACTTCATTAAATGTTTTGCAGTACTTTGCACTGTCAAAATACTTTTGTAGGTTGTGGAATGAGTTCATCACTAGAAAGGGCTCACAGAGGAGCCTAAAGCACCCTGGCAGTGAACTTATACTTCTGAAAAACTATTTCATCAATATAATAAATTTGTCTAAAAAGAAAAAATTGAAAATTCAGAACAGAAATGGAATGTGTTAACACTACAGGCAGATATTATCTCCCAGGGATCTGTTATAACAGTTGTTTGAAAACCAGATAAAGCAAGGAATAGAAAGAAAAATAATAGAAGATGATAATATGATTCATAACTTAATAATGACTCTATTCATGTGTTGAAAAATATTTGCATATTCCAGTGCATTCGACTATAAAAATCTGATAAAGCCTGAAATAGTTCATATGATCTCATCTGTTCAAGAAATGATATAAAAACAATGGCTCTTAATTTGGCTGACCTTATGCCCCCTTCAGTAACTTGCTTCATGAATACATGACTCATATCACTAGTAGCAAAGATGAGTGGATTGTGGGTGTGTAATAGAGAAAAGGTTAAAATATAAAGTAGTATCCATGAACTTTTGTATCATTATGACTTGCACATCCAGTGTTCTGAAATACCAATATAAGTGAAGCATTGAATCCTGTGGGTTGAGTTTATTATATGGCCACTTGCACATCCATAAATACCTCTCAATAAAATTCAGGCTGTGGACTCACTTTTTTCTTTTACTATATGTAAAGAATGTAAAGAATCACTTATAATGATAGTTTCTGTCACCTGAAGAGAATTAACTAGAATTTAATTGCCATGAAACACATATTCAATACATATTTAACGCTACCTTGAGACTATACAACAGTCCTCCCTCTCAAATGGCTGGACATATTTACTAGGCTAGTATGGTTCATGCTCATCCACATTCCCTCAAGCAAAGGTGCTGGAACTGAGTGAGTTTATATTCCAGCTTTGGAGACAATAACAGAGGGGGGGAAAAATTATGGGAAGATATGAAAGCTAGAAAGTAATAACATTGGAATACAGGCCAGGTTTGGGACATTTTATTGAGTGAAGCTGTGTGCATTTTTTTTTTCTTTTTTTATGTAGATGATATACGTATGGGCTTATGTGATCCTAGCAGACACGCTGGACTCAGTATAAGTCGGGATAAAGTGATCAAATGCAGAAAATGTGTTGCTTTAGCACATAACCGTCAGAAAACCCCATGCAGATATAATAGCTTTGAGTCCCTGTTGACTTTTGGGTCAGAGCAGTTTGTGGTTCTTTTTTTCCTGATCAGGTCTGAAAGTAGTGGCAATGGGACAGGGTCTGGACTGAATATATGGCTCTCCTGAATACCATTTTTGGGGCTAAGAAGCTTGAGCGAGAATTACCTGTGAATATTTGAAGTTTTGATGGGGGTAGGTGGAGGGCAGGAAAGTGGTGCTGGGTTTTGAAGATGAAAGTCAAGATTTATCTAGTCTGCCTAGAGTTTTCACATGGGTTTTCTACAGATCTATCTGCTTTAGGCTATGGGGCAGTAAACCCTGCAACATTCAGTGGCAATAGGGAGTTCCTAATTTTTCCTACAACAGCACTGCTTTTACAAAATATGCACTCTGAGAAGTTTGATGAGGCAGCTGGAGAAAGAAGTCCAAATTATCTGAACCACTCTAGTGGACTGGGATCAGGGTGTGTCAGAGTGTGTGGTATGTCTTTTAAAAGGTCCTCCAGTACCTTCCTTACTATGGCAGTCATTTCTTATTTGGTTGCAAATCCAGATCCAATTGATTGATATTTGCAACAATTTATTTAACCAGGTAAGTTAGTTGAGAATGGATTCTCATTTTTAACTAGAAAAGAACTCAGACAGAGCAGACCTCCGCCAAGGCAGATCAGTCCCCCCCCCAGCCACCAAAATTTAATTATTTGTTCCTTGTCCCAGTATCAACATTTCCTGACAATTCATCAAAATACATCCATAACTTTTAGAGTTATCTTGCTAACAGACAGATGAACAAACAAAAAATCCCCTCCCTGATCACCACCAAAATTTAATCATTTGTTCCTTGTCCCAGTATCAACATTTCCTGAAAATTTCATCAAAATCCATCCATAGCTTTTTGAGTTATCTTGCTAACAGACAAACCCTGACGAAAACATAACCTCCGCCATTCCTTAGTGGCGGTAATAATGACCTGGACATATAAAGACACACAACGAATCACTCTCACACCTACGAACAATTTAGATTAACCAATTAACCTTAGTCTTTGGATGGTGGGAGGAATCTGTAGTACCTGGACAGAACCCATGCAGACATGGGGAGAACATCCAAACTAAACACAGAAACGTTCCTGGTGTTGGAATAGACCTCAGGACTTTCTTGCTGTAAGGCAACAGTGCTATCCACTGCACCACTGTGATAGGTTAGTTAGACTTTCTAAGCTTGTGATGTGTGATGTGACACTGTCCCAGGAACAGTAGAGGGGAACTGTGATCCATAAAATTACCATTAGGTAAAATTTATCAGAGAAGAATTAATAACAATTATCTAGACAGGCTTCCTTACAAGTTGCCATAAGCAGAAGTTTGAGTAGATCATCAGTTTTCAATGCCATTAGGTGTAAGTACAAAATGAGTTGCTTAGGGTTTGGAGAAAAGAAAAATCAGGGGAAGTTCTCATATGGATTTAAGCAAAAAGGTACAGCCCTTCCACTGGATAAATTAATGCAGTGATTAATATGAGTTCAGCTGGTAGCAAGATACTGAACCCTAATGATGCAGTAGATGAGTGGCTTCTCATTTATTGCTATAGGACATAAAGAAAGGACATTGTTTCAATGGTAAAATATCTATGTGGTCTGATGAGTTCTCAGTGACACTGTGCCAGAGTGATTGGTGCATCAGGGTGAGAGGCAGGTGAAGTAATTACCCATCATGCCTAGTACCAGCAGTACAACCTTGTGGGGCCAGTGTTATGAAATAGTGTTGGTTCAGTTGATCAGGTCTAGGTTCACAACATTATGTGTCCAAAAAAATGAGGTCAGCCATTGACAATCTTTGGGATATGATGGAGGAGACTAGCCTATATGCAGCAGTCCAACTCTGCCATTATTGATACAAGATTTTAGTGGAAAAAGTAATGCAACTATGGATGGAAATAAATGTGATATTGCATAGACTTATTGACGCAATGCTAAAAAGTGTAAATGTGTGCTATAGTCAAACCTGAAGGCTAAAGAAGACTAATTATTAGAGTATGGGGCTTTTATTGACCAGGATGTATTGTATAGGATAATTATATTTTTGCCTATTTAAGAAAATTTAAGTGGACTACATAGTCAGATTCTGATGTTTGAGGTGTTACATTGACTTCTATCAAACCACCAAGCATAGTCATGGAAAACATGAGGCTAAGGTAGTACCTGCTGTGTTGAAAGTAGAAGCCAAGGGGTCAGGACTAAGCATCAATATGCGATAACATCAACAGACTTTAATATAATACAGTGAATAATACTGATAACTATTCCTTACTTCATGTGCTATTTAGTTTCGTTTGTTTTTTTTCCACAAATATAATGGAAATATAAAAAAAAAAGAACTTGATTTGCATGTCAGTTACCATAGCAATGGTAGAAATCTTAAAGCCACTCAGGTCATCTTAATCAGAAAAACTCAATTGTCATTTTTAGAAATAGTATCATGAGATGTTTTGCAGGGCCAGCCACCTGATTCACCATATTTAACAGGCTCTATGTATGCCTTTGCCTCTCTTTTCTGTTGCTAGGAAGCATCACATTAGCCACTTTTTGCTATGTTTTAGTTACACACACAAACCTTATCTTTTTTTGAGGGAAAATGATTGAGACAGTCTGTTTTCTTAGGGTGTAATAAGATTGACTCACATGGCACACCCGCTTCATCACACTAATTGCCCTTTCTCGCAACTGTGCCACAGAGGGATTTGTCAGACCCCACGGGACATCAAAGACAAGCATCGTCTGCTCATCCCTATATCCCCTGCCTCTTTAACATGCCTTCATAAAAAAAAAAATAAAAAAAATACTGGTCTGGCTTAATTGACTTGGCCCCATCCAGAGTGGCTCTTCCATATTACTGAAACCTAAGCTGCTTGTGAGTGTCATGAGGCAAGCCAGCAAGGCCCGGGGAGAAAATATTCTCCGACAGCTCCTTTCCCTTGAGCCCTTATTGTTCTTCCAACAGTACCATTGGCTCAGAATAGAACATTTGGATGATTAAAGGGATTTGGTGGTGCGCTGTGTCATGTTCCTGTAATCTCCCAGATGATGGATTAGGGGTCTGCCCTGTCATACTCCCCTAATCTGGCCCTGGTGACGTATGTATGCTAGTCCCCATTGCCTTAACACCCACACGCCGCCTTCCCAGGGGCTGCTGGAGGAGCAGCACTTCCAATTTGACCCAGTCAGCCAGATTCCAGAACACAATAGGAATAGTATGAGCTGCTTATGCAGTCAGTGAATGCTTGGCAGTTATCTCTCTGCATTCCTAAACTGTAACCATAATAGAACGGTTCTCCATTTTTCTTCTTCTATTTGATCTCTTTATCATTTTTTTTTTCTTCAAGATCAGAATAAAAGGCGGTGGTGTAGACATAAAAGGGAATATTACTGTTGAGAATACTTTTAAGCCCAAGAGAGTGTGACAATTACCGCCTGTCATAATGCACATTCGTACCTGACACCAATGATTTCCCTCAATTGTCTCATGGGACGTTGAATATGATAAAGCGGAATGATATTGAAATTAATAAGGTGAAATAGACAGATGTGAGCCCTGGCCTTTGCCTCTTAAGTGGCTGTCATCACTTTTTGACAGGTTTCATAAGGAGTAAGAAAGAGAATGGAGGATATTGAGAGAAATAGAAATGGGACAAAGGAGATGAGGCAAGAGAATAGCTTTCCACCACTGCAGCCCCTAACAATAGCCTTGTCATCTCTCTCCAAAGAGCAGATGCCCAGGTTCCTGGTGGCATCTCCAGAGAAAATGTCAGGGGAGAAATAAATCTCCCAGCCAATTTGTGTGAGGAAGGTGAACTTTTTACTAGCTTTCCATGGTAAAGGCAAGAAGGGAAAATCACTGACAGCTCTGAGTGGAGATTTTCTTTCTTCTTTCCTGGTTGACACGGCATTTTTATTCATCGGACCTCCAGAACGCACTCTTGTGCAACGTGGGGGTGAAAAAGAGTCAAAAACAGTCCATGTGAAACTCCCCCGATAGCAGAATAGTAAGTGAGAAATATTTCTCTTTGGAAGTGAATTCAAAGCCCCGTTGATCAGTCGGCTCCTTTTTGAAAGCAATATCCCATTAGAGGCGAGCTGTAAATACTCGTTTCAGTGTGGAAAAAGCACTATTGCATTACCCTAGTTGCTGAGCCAACATGTGACCCTGCACACCTTTTTTTTTTTTTTTTCCCATTACAGTACATGTAATGCGGCATTTACCTTCTGCAAGCAAAGTGGCAAGGAAATCCTACTGTATAGCAAACTGTACAACATAAAATGAGCTGTAATGGTGTGTTTTTGTTGCCATGACATCTTGGTAAACCAGCACCCTTTTTGCCGATAAAAAGTAGAAAATATACCAACACTGTGCCCTGGTCATATCTGCATGTAATGAATCTGCTTTGTACTGTGACCTGCAATGTTAAGGGTACTATTATCTTATATCTGGAATTTTGTGAAACGTACATTAAAATAAATGCCCTGACAAAAAATCCCACTCTGAATCACAATGAGGTGCATCCAATGGCAAGATATAATGGTCAGCATATTAAAAATACAGTATTCAGAAACACGTACAGCTCTGTACTGCATTATATATCACTGAAATATGGTAAGCGGCTGCAACATCCTAGTTGTCAATTGTCTCCTAATAATACATTTGGGTCAGTACTGGGGAGGTTTTGGTGTCTTCATTCCATTGCAATAGCGGCATCTTATATAGCACAGGTGTCAAACATGCGGCCCAGGGCCCAAATCTGGCCCGCCAACGGGTCCAATCCAGCCCATGGGATGAATTTGTGAAATGCAAAAATTACACTGAAGATATTAACAATCAATGGTGTCAAAATCCTTTTAATTCAGGTTCCACATACAGACACATACAGTCCAATTAGATTTCAAGTGGGTCAGAAACAGTAAAATAATATCATTATAACCTATAAATAATGACAACCCCACATTTTCTCTGTGTTTTTTTGGTGTAAAAATGTAAAATGACTTGAAAATATTCATAAAACATGAATAACCTGAACAAATAGGAACAAACGGAAGTGTCTTAAGAAAAGTAAATGCAATTTTACTAATATTCTGCCTGTTACTAAATGCCTTGTGCAATTGTAATGCACATGTGTAAATGATAAATTAATAAACTGAGGCAGAATATTGTTAAAATTACTCTTGTTTTTCTTAAGACAATTCAAGTTGTTCATGATTTTCAGATTTTTAAGGAAACTTTGTAGATGTAAACCTGATCATAATGTAATTTTACTTTTTTCACTGTTATCTTACTAGTCCGGCCCACTTGAGATCAAATTGGGCTGAATGTGGCCCCTGAACTAAAATGAGTTTGACACCCCTGCTATATAGCTACAATATTAAACCTTTAAGAAGGAAGGAATAGCCAGAGGAATGTGGTCCCACATAGGGATCATTTTTATTTCTTTTAGTCTTGAGTTTCTCATTGAACATTCAATAGCTGCATTGTATTCCAGAGTACAGTCCCCATTTCATGCTCCCTGTTCAGTGTGGTTAATGCTATAATAATTTCACTGTAGGTGTTAGCTAACCCATAGCTAATTAGCTTATGCTTTGATTACGTGTATCACTTTAAGCCAATAGTATCAGCTCACTCGTTTACAGGAGTTTGTCTAGTGGTTCAGCAGAGTGCATTTCTTCGTGTGATCTGAGAGATTCCTAAAATATTTGGTGGGTTTGGTTATTTGTCCAATTGATTTTGATTACATAAAGAAGAAAAGAATTTAAAATATATATATACAGGGTGGGGAAGCAAAATTTACAATGAACATTTGTTTTTTCTCAGCAGGCACTACGTCAATTGTTTTGAAACCAAACATATATTGATGTCATAATCATACCTAACACTATTATCCATACCTTTTCAGAAACTTTTGCCCATATGAGTAATCAGGAAAGCAAACGTCAAAGAGTGTGTGATTTGCTGAATGCACTCGTCACACCAAAGGAGATTTCAAAAATAGTTGGAGTGTCCATAAAGACTGTTTATAATGTAAAGAAGAGAATGACTATGAGCAAAACTATTACGAGAAAGTCTGGAAGATACTATTAAAGAAGAATGGGAGAAGTTGTCACCCGAATATTTGAGGAACACTTGCACAAGTTTCAGGAAGCGTGTGAAGGCAGTTATTGAGAAAGAAGGAGGACACATAGAATAAAAACATTTTCTATTATGTACATTTTCTTGTGGCAAATAAATTCTCATGACTTTCAATAAACTAACTGGTCATACACTGTCTTTCAATCCCTGCCTCAAAATATTGTAAATTTTGCTTCCCCACCCTGTATGTATTTACTTTCTAGCCAATGGGAAAGATAATAATGATCATCACAAAGGTTATGTGACTGTTATAAGACAATTTTTATTCAAGACAGTGATTCACTTCTCCCACAATATTCCATTCAGATAGATTAGCCTCTGGTCTCTCTTTGAAAACCCTAAGGCTGTTATGTAATTATTATGTCTGTACTCTCAGTATCATTGACTGTATCGCAATTCATGTATTGCCGCAGTAACATCAACACAAGTTACAGTTCCCGGGAAAATTTTACACTGTTGAAACAAAATAGTGAACGTAGAAAATAAGTACAATTAAAATGTATGCATTGCATGCTAAATATTAGGTTAGAGTTACACAGCAATCCTAGCAAATCCAATGCTTGTACTTATTATAGTACGTGTTTATAGATCATTCATAGTTGTTTTAGCTCAACCACTTCAATAGTTAAACTAGTGATGATTATATGCTAAAGATGCAATGACTGATGGGTAACTTTAATGTTAACTACTGGTGAATTCTTCGTTTTCTCAGAACATTGTTGCTCCCCATGGTTTGGAATCGCACTTTACATGGCTGAGTACTCTGTTCAAGGCAGCTAAAACACACACTGAGTGTAACAGTGTTTTAAGTAATTTATGAAAGATTAAAGTAATATTAGTCATGTATTAGACACAGCAGAAAATGCACCTAATTTATGTTCAGCTGGCAGCAAGATTTAAGCTTCTACAAACTTTTTTTTTTTTTTTTTTATGAATCAGATCCATGTCTGTGTGTGCTTTTTCTTCTGAATCTCTGTGTTTCCTGTGGTATAAGCCAGGCTGACAGGCTTGTATTGTACCAGAGGGGTTCACACTACAGAGGTCAGCAGCTACTTTCACTTGTTCAGTGATGACGAGATTTTGCACTTAAGAGCTTAACTCTCAGGTCTCACCGGGCGGTGGAGTGGAGATATTTTGACAAGTCACTACATGACCATGTAGATGTAGCGAGAAATTTTAATGAGAAGAAATGCCTCCTCATCTCCCAAGGTGATGACTCAGTGGCAGTCAAGGCTACAAAAAAGAATTCAGCAAAGAGGAAAAAAAGCTGTTGTGCCCATTTTTCACAGGAAGTTTTTTTTTTTTTTTTTTTTTTACTTGCAATTTCAATTAAACTAAATGTAAAGCCTTCTTGGCCTCAGTGCATGGTAGAAAGGCAAGAATAATCCATAAGATAACGCATCCCTCTTTGTGACACCTCGAGTTCATGGTGAAAGCTGGTGCGGAGGAGGTCTTGTTCACATCTATCCTGTCCTGTCTGCCCTGCTCAGAGGAATCACCTCACCCCGAGGGGAGTCTGCCTGTTAGCGTGGCACACACTTGGTACAGAGATCTGCAGCTCCGGCTGGTTGCTGGGCAGAGTTCAAATCTATTTTGGTCTATGGTGGCACACTGTTGGGGAGGCTCCTCCTAGATAGGATGTCAGCTTTAGCTGTAAGGGTGTGTAGGAATGTTACTGAAGCTGCCAAGGCGCTACTAGAAAAAGTCCAATCTCTTTCTGTTTTAATGAGAGTGGCCCATAAACATACACATCACCTGCACTGTCTCAGTACGAGGGGGCTTATTAGTATGTGCATAAAACATAAGGTGGCAGTGCAATGTACAAATGGTATGCGGCCTCTCTATCCAAGGTGGTGTTATTATGTGCATATCATCCATTCCTTTGCCACTATATTATATGTTAAGTATTCAAATATATGTGGACCTACTTTTCATCCCTCACTTTCACCTTCTGAGATGCTTCATATACAAGTGGTTGTAGTTGGTGTTTTATCTGTTGTAGATGCATCATGGCAGCATGTTGATAGTAAGCCAGAGGTTGTTTTGATGCCCTAGTACAGATATTCGCTGGACCACAGACTTAATGGCTTTAGTAGTTTGTCTTTCCGAAATGTTATAGCAAGGGAATTCACAACCTGTGGAACCAGTGGGAGATTTTTTTTTCTGTCCTTTATCAGTGCTCTACTCTCCAGCTTTTTTCCTCTTTACATACAGTATATACAAAATTATTTAGCATGTCTTATGAATAAAAGAAACCACAGTTGACTCATGGTCAAACACTGAACAAAACCGCTGAATCAAACCACTTCAACCTTCTCTCCAAGGGTTTTTGGAGGCTATTATAACTACTTACGTCTTTATTTGCAGGGTCAGAAAAGGTTTAGTGGGAAAAAGTAACCACAGATTTTTTATTTTATTTTATTTTATTTTATTTATTTATTTATTTTTAACTTTTATTTAACCAGATAAAGCCCATTGACATCAGGATCTCTTTCACAAGGGTGACTTCACCAAGAGCACATCATAAAAACAGTAAAGAGGAAGTGACATCAAACATTAGAAACCTCCTTAAAAAGCTGAAATCTCAAACCCTGTCCAATTATAGTAGCAAAATAAGTGTATGGTCAAATTCCATCATAGGTAAATAGTTTTTTGTGGCCCCAAGGATGCAGACACCTAAATATTAAACCCATTATTTATTGTTAACGACTCATCCTATTTCTTATGGGAATTAATCTGCTGCTGCCTCCATTTTAGGACGCTGGGCTGCAGGCATTTGCTCCCACTCAACCACAAAAAACATTAGTGGGGTCAGGCACTCATGTTGGGTTATTACAGCTGGATTTCCAATTAATTTAAATGGTGTTTGATAGAAGTGAGATCAGAAATGTGTGCAGACCAGTCAAGAGTGCTTGGGCTCTTGTCTACTTAATACAGCAAAAAGTCTTATCCATTGAATATGTGTTTGCAGACCTTCACGGAGTAACTGCTGAAACTCTACAATTAGACTATGAAACTGTATACGTCTGGCATTTTTAACCCTTTCATGCATAGTGGTCACTACAGTGGACAGCTATTCTACAATGTAATTTAACCTGAATTTCTATAACAGTACCTGCATAATATCTGCATGAGTGAATATAAAGGCAAGGAAATAAAATGTTATTAATATTTAACCCATAAAGGCCAAGCGCTACACTGATGGCAGTTCCCAAATTATTTTTTTTTCTCTCTCTATTTAACCTTTCTTAAGTATTTATCAACATTTATTATTATATTATCCTCTGTATTTAGCATTTTTTTCAGCGTAAAGTAGGTATTTTATTATATTTAATCTGTTGATCATGTTGATGTTTATTAAAACTCAGAGTAAATTCAAAGGTTATTAAATCAGAAACAGGGAAAACAGAAAAAAAATGACTTTTTCAGCAAATCTATCATTAATTAAGTGTCTCCATCCACTCTCATTGATCTAACTTCATGGATTTTACTGTTGAATCAATGTTGTAGAAGATGGAGGTGTTTCCATGGTAACTACAGAGCCTCTGAACGTCCAAATGGGTCATATCTGATGACCATGAAAAGATGACAAACTGTTTCTTACACTAATTATTTACATTTTCATGGAGTTAAAAAAATGTCCAGCTGAGTGGACATTTTTTTAACTCCATGAAAAATAGGTTCATCAAAAAAATTCAATTTTTTTCATGCCTAAAGAGGAATAAAATCAGTCAAGAAAAAAAAAATATTGACTAAGATTCTCATAATTCATGCATGAAAGGGTTAAACCTGAAAAAGTAGAATTTCCTCATTGTTGTTTAGATACAGCGGTTAATATTCTCACTGTGGGAAATGAGTGTCCATCTTGAGAGTAAGTTGGAGATAATTCCATGTGTTTGGTGCAGATTTGTGTATTTCAGAGTAAACGTGCAGGATACGATAAAGACACTTTGTAGAGAGAGAGTTAGGTTAAGTCCTGTGGAGCAGACCAGCATATATCAGATGAACGTCCACTAAGGGATATATCATTGAAAAGATATAAGTGCAGTATGTTCTGCTATTTCGATGTTTTATGAGTTTAGGTGTACATGGCCCTTTAACACAGAAATGTAGTCTCTTGGCTCACTCTGGTACATTCACAGCAATTTTATTAATGTGCACTGTCATTGTTAAATGAACCAATAAATAAAATATCCATATTTTTTTAATAAACTTGCATCAAAAAGGTTTCCACTTTTCAGCTTAATCATACTGTCGTCACTCATTTTGCCTGTATCAGCTGGTTGTTGCTTAGTAACGTTATCCCTTTCTCTACTCTATAGATCAGGGGTGTCAAATTCATTTATGTTTAGGGGCTACATACAGCCGAAAGTGGGCCGGACTGGTAAAATAATAGCATAATAAGATATAAATAATGTGAACTCCAAACTTTTCTTATGTTTTAGAGTGAAAAAAGGAAAGTAGCACATAATGAACATTTTTAGATCTACAAATTATCCTTTAAAATAATGTGAATAACATGAACAAACAGACATTTCTTAAGAAAAATAAGTGCAATTTTTAACAAAAGTATACCTCAGTTTATCATTTACACATGTGCATTACAACTTACAGATCACAGTGGATCTACAAATACACAAAACATTTCATAACAGTCCAAATATTGGTAACATTGCACTTACTTCTCTTAAGACATTTCAGGTTATTCACATTTTTTGGTAATGGATAATTTGTAAATGTAAACACTTTCACGTAATGCTAAAACAAAAAAAAAATTCTGAAGCTGTCATCATTTATAGGTTATTATGATAGTCTTTCACTAACTGACCCCCTTGAGATTGAATCGGGCTGAATGTGGAACCTAAACTAAAATAACTGTTCATCTCTTTTTATTTTTGCATTTCACAAATTTATCCCAGGGGCCAAATTGGACTCTTTGGCGGGCCGTTTTTGGCCCAAGGGCTGTATGTTTGACACCTGTGCTATAGATGTTAACTCACTAGACGTTTCAAAGCAAGCTGGACCAAAAACTGACGGCACAACGCAATCCTAAAATGAAAGCTCACATTTTGTTTTTTCCTTGAACCTCACACAACCCTATGCCATACGTGTGCTGTAGATGCTGCCAGGGAAAAGATATATTGTACGGCACATCTGCTCCACAAACTGTCCTCATATGTTATAAATGTAGCCAAAATGTTACCTAAGCTTCATGATGTAGGAATAAAACATCCTTCAGTGGAACTAATTTTTGCTCATATTCTGGGAGCTGTAGCATTGGGTTCATTTGGGTGAATGGCTTTTATAACAGTATGACAGGCTCAATCTGTCTCCTTCTCCTTTTTTATGTTTAAAATTTGCATAGTGCTGCTGCCTTGGGGAATTCACAGTCAATAGCCAATGGACACTGGAGCAACATCTTAGACTAAACACATTAGACATAGCAAATTTGCTGTGTGCCGTATGTCCACTTCTGTTTTCTTCTGCTCACTATTTTAATAATAACAGTCTTACAAACAGCTTGAATTCACATCCCGCATTACAGAACAATTTGTTGAAATTCAGAGTTTATTTGAGGCTGACATGAAGCCGATGTTAGGACATTGTTCATTCTGTCAGAAGGCTGCGCTTGTATCCATTTTTCTATTTGTGTGATGTGTGTTTTCATGAAGCACTTTGAGCAGCTGTGAATGAATGTTTATGTGATTTTTTTTTTCCATAGCCTCCGTATGTGTGCATATATATATATATATATGTGTGTGTGTGTGTGTGTGTGTGGACATGCATAAGTGTGCATGTCCACTGAGGGACAGAGTTCTCCCCTGGACATGCCAAGGGGCGGCTCGGGTGATAACATACACTGCCACTGCCGGCCATTCTTCTGAGATAATGTCATAATGGGGGGGACAGCTGGCAGCTTCGTTTCCTGTCGGCGCAAATTTTCTACTACATCAATAATGAGTGCCACAGCCCAGCCATGAGCGCTACGGCTCAGTAGGCGCATGACTGTATTCTCATGTGTCCTTTTGTTCTGTCTCCTTTCTCCTTCTCTACGTATTTCCTTCTCTCTCACTCTTTTCACCTTTCCCGATCTGTTTTTTTTTAACTCTTATCCTGTCATCTCAGTCATCATTTACAGTATATGTGTCATGTTCAACTTCTCACTCATACATAAATACAGTTTGTTGTCATTTGTATTCATATTTCCAAATGCTATACATCAGGGGTCTCAAACATGTGGGCTGGGGGTCAAAGGTTCCAGTCCGGCCCGTGGGATAAATTTGCAAAGTGCAAAAATTCCACAGTCAAGGCTGTGGAACTCATTTTAGTTCAGGTTCCACATACAGAACAATATGATCTACAGTAAAGTAATAATAACCTACAAAAAATAATGACTCCATATTTTCTTCTCGGTTTGATGTAAAAAAAAAAAAAAAAAAAAAAAATTACATTATTCCTATAAATAATATAAACTTCAAATTTGTGTCTTTGTTTAAGTGCAAAAAAACAACATTAAATTATGAAAATATTTACATTTACAAACGATCCTGTAACAATAAAATGTGAATAACCTTAAATGTCAAAATTTTAACAATTTTCTGCCTGTTAGTAAGTGTTTAGTGTCTTTGTAGAACCGATCCATAATGCACATGTAGAAATGGTAATTTGAGGCAGTATAACGTTAAAATTGTACTAATTTTTCTTAAGAAATTTCAGTTTTTTCAGGTTATTCATATCTACAATAGAGCTGCAACCGATTAATCGATTAGGTACTTGAAGCAAATGGAAAAATTCACAATTCGATTAATCGACTTGAATTGATTGAAGGGAAACATTCTGTTGCAGTTTTCCTGAATTGAAGCTTCTTTGTGCATCACAATAAGCGTCCGTGTGAAACACAACAGTAGAACCAATGTTTAACAGCAGAGAAATGAAGGAAACAAAGCTTTGATTCAGGAGAATAGTGGTTGAATGATTTTTTTTATCACTTTGAGTCGATTAATCAGTTGCAGCTGTAGTTTATAAAAGTAAGTAGTTTCATAATTTAATTGTTTGGTTTTTTTTGCCCTAAAACATAGACAAAAATTTGGAGTTGTCATTATTTATAGGTTATAATGTTATTATTTTACTGGTCCGGCCCACTTGAGATGAAATCGGGCTGAATGTGGAACCTGACAGAAAATAAGTTCAAGATCCCTGTTGTACATACTAAATGAAGCATAGAAGCAAGTTTAAGTTGCTTTAATCACAAAATCCAGTTCTGATGATACTGAAAAGGGGTTTTCAAGCAGACAGCAAAGGTAGATTGTGTTAGAGCTGGACAATATATTGTTTGAGCATCAACATCGCGATGTACATGTGCGCAATAGTCACATCGCAGGTCCTGCAATGTAGGAGGCAAATGAACTTAATCTGTTTTCATCTAATTTTAAGGGTATGTGACACACACTGCACACAACAATCCACCAATCACAATCATTCTTAATCGGTTTGGAGTGAGTCGCTGGTAACAATCTTGAAAAATAAGCAACGAACAAGAGAAAATCATCGAAAACAAAGACTTGGTGCTAAAAAGAAAAGCAACGTCAGTTATCTGGAATTATTTCGACTACAAGAAGGATGATATTGTAACACGTGTTCTGTGTCGATAGTGTCTTGCACCTGTCACCACAACGAGAGGAAACACAAGTAACTTCTTTGACCGTTTATGTCGGCACCACACAGATATTCTTATTGAGTATTTTTTCATATCGCAGGGATAAAAAAAAATTGCAATGTCAGTTTTTATTCAATATCATGCAGCCCACGATTATATTAAATATCTGTATTTATTTGGGTATGAAGGTGAAGTTGAGGAATTGGATTTATTTTTATTTGCATTTAGGATACAACATCTTAACTGCTGCTTAAGTGGAAAACACAACTAAATTAAGGGATTTGCTAAGGATGCTTGAAAACTATTAGAAAAATTATCTGTTAAGGGTGAATTTATTTACTCTAACTTTAGGCATGCTTTCCCAACCTGTGATTTTCTTGTTTTTTTTGGTGTTTCGTTCAGTTTTGTGCTGGCTTGTAGAAATGTGAACTGCATAAAACACATACACACAAAATGAGGAAAAATGAAATATCATAGTGTAACAAAGAAGTAGAGTTCTGAACCCATAGTTTTTACTTTGTATAAACACAGGCTATGGAAATAACAGAGAAGTAAAATCTGGAAGGCGGGATAATGTGACTGCTGACACGTTGGAGCGGTGAAAACCAATGGGTGGCATGACAGTGTGACACTTAAATGCAGTTCAGGATTTCACAAAGTCACATCAAAGCTCAGTGATATTTCATAGCAGCTTTCAGTAAAAGAATATGGTGAAACACAGCAAAAGAATGCCTTAACCCTGTTAAAACGACAGCTGGTTTACTGGCACTGTGGGGGTTTTTTGTTGTTGTTTTTTTGTTTTTGTTTGATTTTTCTTCATTTTTCACACTAATGAACACAGATGACTTGTAAGTAGTATCATATTTGTCAGTCTACAAAACAAATACACATTTCTCCAGACAAAGGAATGATGTATTCATCTATAACGCTGCTGTCAGATCCCTGCTTTTTTACGAGACATGATCTCTGTGTAACGTTTGCGCTTAAACTACTGATTAAAACTGCACTGAGATATAAATGTAGAGTAAGAGCAAGACTTCAGATGTGAATTTCAATCAAGTTATTTGCCAGAGACAGTCTAATTAATTTCTATCATTTGTAGACCTTGATCAGGGTTTTTAAAGGTACCGGCTTATACTCACAGTTTCATTTTCTCCTATTGTATAATATCATCTATTTAAGCTTTAGACATCCTGAGTGACGAGTCAAATAAAGGCGCACATCAGTGGGTATTCACAATATGTGATCTCAAGCTGCAGTCCATTATGCTGCCGTAGCCAGAAATTAGTTCTGCACAGAGACTTTTTTTTTTTTTTAATAGTTTATGAAGCATGTAAAATATTTGGCATTATTGCTTGTGCTTTAATTTTTAATCCTTAAAGTACTTGTTTTTGCCTTTTGTATTAATTGTCCTTTCTATCCCATGCGTTGTCTCTGCACAGCACTTTGTAACTTTGTTCTGAAAGGAGCTTTATTTCAATTAAGTTTATTGTAATTAGTGGAAAGCTCCTTTAGCACAGCTATTATCTCCGCTAATGTTTGTTTTTTACCAGCATTGAATGATTTTACAAAAGCAATATTTTTATTTATTTATTTGAAATGTAAAAACTGATCTAATACCCCTTTGTAACCACAAATACGTCAGTAAATCTCTTAACCCATAAAGACCCAGTGTTACTGTTGTGGCAGTTCCAAAATTAATATCAATCTCTCTATTTAACTTTTCTGAAGTGATTTATTATATTATAATATAGAGTATTTTGCATTTTTTCAATAGAAATTAGTTTTTTTTCCCTATATTTAATTAATTCATCATGCAGATGTTCATTAAAGCTCAGATTAAAATTGAGTGTTATTATATCAGAAAAAAGGACTTTTTCAGTCAAATCTCTCATTAACTGAATATAAACTCAGTGTCTCCATCTGCTGTCATTGATCCAACTCCATGGGTTTTACTGGTGAATCAATGTTGTAGAAGATGACAGCGTTTCTACGATAACTCCAGAGCCTGTAAACGTCCAAACGGGTCATATCTGATGACCATGAAAAGATGAATAACTGTATTTTACACCAATTATTTACATGTATTGATAGCTTTAGTGGTTCAGAAGTTATGAAACGTTTCATATCAGTAGATGGTTTTGGTCACCGGTGGCTGTTTGGGTCTTTATGGGTTAAAGAAGTAGCTTGTAGGCACACAAATGTTGGCGTTACTGAGCTTTATTGAATTCTGTTTGCCTTCGGTGGTGCTAGATTACACTCATAATAGCAGTTTTTTTGAATATTAAAGCTCAGTGTTCATTACTGGTTAGGGACATAGTTTTGTTTTTGTTGTCCACTGCAAATAGAACTATTTTTCTATTGACAGGGCTTTGTTTTAAGAAAACAGTAGAAACTGAACATTTTTAAATACCTTTAGGGTGCAGCCTGGACACATCATCAGTGAAAGATCCAGGATCATCGGGTGTTTGGGGTCTTTGATCAGACATCCTCACCTGGGTGACCCAAACGGGGGTGATTAGACCCCCGTTTGTGTCCAAGTAGCATGCTACTCCATGGCAAGGCAAGGCAAATTTATTTGTATAGCACAATTCATACACAGGGCAATTCACAGCGCTTTACAAAAATGGAAAAGAGACAGAAAAACACAATTACAATTAAAACATAATCAATAAAACATAAATAATAGTCAGTTAAAATAAAGTAAAAGAGAAGAGTGCAGATAGAACCCTTTCAGTTGTTCTATGCACAGTTGAACAGAGCTGTTTTCAGCCTGGACTTAAACATTGTCACAGTACAGGTCTGTCTCATGTCATCAGGAAGACTGTTCCAGAGTTTAGCTGCATAGAACTGAAACACAGCTTCACCGTGTTTAGTCCTGACTCTGGGCACCAGCAAAAGACCAGTCCCTGAGGTTCTTAGGGTCCGAGATGGTTCATATGGGACCAACATGTCAGAGATGTACTTTGGTGCTAGACAAGGTTATAATAGTTTTGGATGTTTCATTACAGTTTAGTTTTATTATGTTTTGACTTTTTTTTCTCTAATTCACTTAGTTTTAATTCGTTTTTAGGAAAGGTTTGCTAGTTTTTATTAGTTTTCGTTATTTTCTAAGTGCTTAGTTTTAGTTTAGTTTTAGTTTGTTTTATATCTTTTGTCTTCTTTGCTGTCGTATTCAAATAAATCCCAGACAGGACTCTGCTGCTTTCTCCCAACTTTAGTCTCCATGTTTGCAGGTAGAGTGGGGATGAGAAAACAACTGGAAACGACAAGTGACCAGAAGTGACGGACTGTTAAATATCATACGGTGCCAGCAGCTAAAATTGCTTGAGGGAAATAAATCGATTTTGTATCAATCCGACATTTACAAAGACGAAAACTAAGGGAATTTTGTCCATAATTTTTATGTTTTAGTTAGTTTTGTAAACACACAATACAGTTTCAGTTGGTTATTGTTTTTTTCTTTTAATAATAGTTTTTATTTATTTCAGTTAATGAAAATGTTTTTACAATTCTAGTTTTCGTCATTTCATTAGTTTTCGTTAACGATAATAACCTCAGTGCTAGACCATGGACAGACTTATAGACCAGCAGAGCTGCAGAACTCCGTGCATCTCCCCTCTTAATCCACAGCCACATTGAGGCTTTTTCAGCAGCATTGCTGATGTTTCTGGTGGCTTTTCTCTCTGGCAACCCTCTGATGCCAAGGAGCCTGAGTGCCCGATGCACAGATTGTCCTAGAAAGCCCCTGCAGCCCACTTCTACTGGCTCACAGCGGGCCTTCCAGCCACTCTCTCTACATGCCTCAACCAGCTCAAGGTATTTGGCCTTCTTCCGTTCATGGGCCTCCTCCATCCAGTCTTCCCAGGGGACTGTAAGTTCCAGCAGCACAACTTGCTTCATTGAGTCAGATGTTAAGACCATGTCTGACCTTAGTGACGTCCTTGCAATGCACTCTGGAAACTTCAGCTGCCTCCCGAGGTCCAGCTGCAAGTGCCAGTCACGGGCTGTGGTTAGCAGTCTGGTTGGGGCCTTGCCAAGGTTGCCATGGATTTTTCATTATAGTTTAGTTTTATTTAGTTTTGACTTTTTTTTCTCTAATTCAGTTAGTTTTAATTCGTTTTTAGAGCAGGTTTGCTAGTTTTTATTAGTTTCCATTATTTTCTAAATGCTTAGTTTTAGTTTAGTTTTAGGTTTTTTTTTATATCTTTTCTCTTCTTTTCCGTCGTATTCAAATGAATCCCAAACAAGACTCTGCTGCTTTCTACCAACTTTACTCTCCGTGTTTCCAGGTAGAGTGGGTACCAGAAGACGACTGTAAACCACAAGTGACCGCAAGTGACGGACCGTGAAGTGTTGTATGGTGCCGCTAGCTAAAATTGCTTGAGGGAAATAATTCGATTTCATATCAATCTGACATTGACAAAGACGAAAACTAAGGGAATTTTATCCATAATTTTTATCTGTTTTAGTTTTGTAAGCACACAATACAGTTTCAGTTAGTTAATGTTTTTTTTCTTTTAATTATAGTTTTTTATTTATTTCAGTTAACAAAAATGTTTTTACAATTCTAGTTTTCATCATTTTATTAGTTTTCGTTAACGATAGTAACCTTGAGCCTTGCACCCTGCCTGCGGTTCCCTGACCTAACGAAGGAGATCTTGAGCCTAACTGGGAACTGATGTTTGCTTCGTTGGATACCGGGGCAGATGGTGTCTGCTACTGCTTTCAGCACCTGGTCATGGCACCACATGTACCTCCCCTCTCCCAGGGCTTTGGGGCAGCAGTTGAAAATGTGCTCTGGGATACCAACTGAAACCAAGCCGCTCTCCTACTTCAACACATCATAACCAACATTGTCTTATCCTCATCAGACAACTAAAGAATGTTTGAAGCTGCTTTCATTTTTTTTTTTTTTTTTTTTTTAAATCAACTGCTCCTCTCATCCAAACTATTCCTTTTAGCAAAACAGAACACTAAATCACCTTGCTAACGCGAAGACCCGATGTCTCATATTAAATTCAGCAAACCCTAGCTGCAGAAACAAGCCACAGAGAAACTGAACATTTACATGACTTGCTATTCAGTGTAATAATGACAGCTACTCCAGGGTGCCACATTCTGTGATTTCAAACTGCATTTCACAGTCACAAATGAGGCAAATCATCTCAGTAAGATGGCAGAGAAAACCCTCTTAACAATTTTGCATATTTTTCCAAGACACTCACCATGAACATATTGCTTTTGTCATTTATTTTGCAGAAGCATGCTGTTGCCTGTCTCATTCTCATTAAAGTAAATTTATTAAAAAAAAAAAAAAAAAAAAAAAAAAAAAAAAGGTAAACAACTGTTGACATTAACGATTTTGAGATGCTGTGGACCTTTTTTCTTAATGAAACCATTAAGTGTTCTAAATAAAAAGTCGAACATCGATTAAGTCGACTTTTGCATCAGACACATTTTGATGCACGAATAGAGAAGTCGCCGAGGAAATGGATGTCCTAATGCCCAGGACATGACCACGCAATCAGACCACTTAACAAGGGAGTCGAAAGGAGGTGATTCTTGGATCCCTCTATTCCCTGTAATTCAGTTACCGCTAGGCTGTCATTTAGCTCCGTCAGACTGTCAGAGCTTTAAAAGTAAGGAAGAAACAGCAATTACCCCAGGAGAAATGCAGTAAAAAGGCAAAAGCCATCAGTCCTCTTTCATGTCTGCAGTAACACACAGGAAGTAAAGGAATGGCTCCATGTTACCCATCACTGAAGCTGAAGAAAGTGAGCTGAATATTCTATTTTCTTTTTTTTTTTTTTCTTATTTCCCATGCAGCACAGTGTGGTGCATTTTGAGCCTTTCATTGTAGATGTGATAAGATTCCTTTAAGATCATCAGCAGACTGCATGGCATGTCCTACACATCAAATACACTGTCTGGCATTTGATGAGGAGCTGATTCAAATGCAGAGATATGTCCACCTACACGCGTTTATCTGACACTTCCTGTCACGTTGATATTATTTGTTGTTGCAGATTTGTCTTACCAGCTTCCACGTCGTACGACGGACCTTTGTTGGTTTGTTGTTTCTTATATAGTTGTTGTTTCTCTTCATCATCTGTTAGATTTGAGTGAATTTTTCAGCAGTCCAGTGATTCATCTAGTCCTAAAACCCATATGTGTTCGCATCAATACACAGACTTAACAATTACAGGATATGTCTTGTGATTTTCTTTTTTTTAATGCTTTTGTCATTGTCATCTAATCCTATAGAAAAAAATATTCTATTGAGAATGAGTGTTGTCTTTGAAAAGAAATATCATGTCGTCTAGTGCAAAATGAGGCTCAGTGGTGTTCTTTTTTAATTGTTTGCAGACAGCAGTGGAGCTGTATTTCCCAGACTAACATACTAAATCGGTTACATATACACCAACAGCTCTGGTGCAGCATGAATTCATTGACGGTGTTAGTTTTTCCATAGGACTTATTGACAGAATAGAAAATCAACAGACTTATACATTCCTAAAGTATTCCAAAGTGAGTATAAAAGACACCTTGCAATTACCAGAAATGTATGATGATTTTTTTCTTCGTTCAATGCTTAGAGCTGATGTTCAAATCAGCCTAAAATGTAACCTATGTAAAAATCAGTATTTACTGAGTTGACCATATCCTCAACACAAATTGTGTTTCGAAAAAAATGCCTCTTATTTCCTCTTATTACTAGTTATTTTTATTATTTCTTACAATCCCAAAAAGAAGAAAAACTAGAAAGCACTCAGAGAGCACAGACCTCCGCTAAGGCAGATAACCCCCCCCCCCCCAACACCACTAAAATTTAATAATTTATTCCTTGTGCCAGTTTCAACATTTCCTGAAAATTTCATCAAAATCCATCCATAACTTTGTGAGTTATCTTTGCTAACAATCAAACAAACCCCGATGAAAACATAACCTCCGCAGTCCTTGGTGAAGGTAACAAAGCAGCATTCATTTACGGTCTAGCTATAATAATAAAGCATCATTTCTAAAACACGGGGCATTGTACAAATTTACCAACCACAGAGTTTTACCGTTTCAAGTTGCGCTGGAGATGATATGACAAAAAATAAGAACAAACATGAAAGTAAAATCAAATTACTTTCAAATTGCCCCCCACTGTTTTAATTGCATGAAACAAAACCATCGGTAGATGTTATTTTTTCCTCTGTTTAGGATAACAAGCTGTTCTTACAAGCACATCCAAAAACATTAGCACATCCCCAGTAGATTACATGGCTAGGTTTTGGTATTCTAGTACAGCACGATCATGCCTTAAGACAGTTTTGACTGCATTATTGAATTTCTGTACTTCTAAAATGTAAATAAAAAGAAGAAGCCACTGCACAAAGATAAGTGATTTTACCAAGGCCATAAGGCATCCCTAAGGTCTTCATTACATAGTATCAAGTTTCTGTCACCTCCTGCCATCCGTTGGATATCATGAGTGGTGTTTTGCCAGATCTGCACTGCACACAAATGCGGGAGACATTGTATTTAGTAGTCAGAGCAGAGCACACTGGTTATTTTACATTTGTCAGTCAGTTGAAGTACATGCCAGGATACAAATTAAGCTTGTTGTGTATGCTTGGCTTGTCTTTGTGTTTAGTAAGGAATTCTGCCAGTCACCGCCTTGTAATTTGGAGTAAGCCTAAACGAAAATGTGTGGACGAGGGTCAGGGGTGAGAACAGAGGGTGTGCATTGACTACAGTTTTCAGTTAGTACACAAGCTGTTGAAGTGGCAAAATATGGGAAACTATGAAACCAGTTGTCTGCTTAAATTAAAGACAGTTGAATTCACTTTGACAAAGAACAAGTGGGCTGTGGATGCTGACAGCCTGGAATCATGAATTGGGATCAGGAATCATTTAGACCAGTGTTTTTCAACCTTGGGGTTGGGACCCCACATGGGGTCACCTGGAATTCAAATGGGGTCACCTGAGATTTCTAGTAATTGATAAAAAATAATAATAAAAAAAAACAACAACTTACTAATAAAGAATAAATGGTGAGTTGAGAGAGACAATCACAATCCATAAAAGACACGACAAATTGTGAAGCTGAAACTTAAGCACTGTGGTACTGTTTATCTTTCAAATGTTCATTGTGGTCGGTTTCAGATGCTGCATCTCTTTCATAATTCATAGTTTGAGTTATTGTTTGTTCAGTATTAACCCTCCGGTATCCGGGTGCGCCTTTTAGGCACACTTTGCATTTCGTTTAAAAAAACTTCATATTATTTTTCACAATTTAAATAAGGTTAGAATTCAAAAGTTGTTCATTTTTGCATGATCTTCAAAATTCTGGCCACCAACTAAAATTTGCACATTGTAAACAAAAGAAAATTACCAGACTAGCATCTATCTCCCAAGTGTGCCTAAAACGCACTATTTCTTCCATTTGATATGTATGATTAGGGCTGACCTTTATTTACAAAAACAAAATCAAATTAGAGCAGAAAAATAAATCAATATATAATATTTAATAGTTTGATTTATAGGTGTGCATTTTTGGCACAGATGCTAGTTATTTTTGAAAATTTCACCTAGCGCCAAAAATAATCAAGCAAATTAACCAATGTTGAAGTTAATCATTGACATATGCCTGGCTTCAAAAAATCAAATAATATGTGATCCACTTTTTATGTAGTATATTGAAAAAAAATGTATTTGTTTTTTTTTTTTTTTTTTTAATTTTTTGGCAATTGTTTTTTGCATCCAAAAAAATGGTTAGTTTACATTACAAACACAGCATTAAAGGTTTAAAAGATGTGACAATTATTGAGTATTTGGTATTGTTATTTACGGCTCAAGTTGATGAAATAGAAAAAAGTGTAAAAGAATTAAAAGTAAACTGTATGAAAATTTTTTTCACCAAGTGTGCCAAAAAGGCACACTTGGTGCTTGGTAAGGGCCTTGCTGGAGGGGATACCGGAGGGTTAATTGTCAGCCTTTTAAATCCAAACTGGACTGACTGTACTTATCCTGATCAAGGAAAATAAAATTCTCACTTTGTGCAGTAATCTACACCTGGCTTTTCTGCTTCCGTCCATAATAATATACATTATATAGACTAAATGTCATCTAAAATTAATGTTTATTTGCAACATAGTATAGCAAACTATTACAAGTTAAAAAACAAATTAATTTTAGCCAAAAAAAAAAAAAATAATTCTCTGTTTTGAATGTATGGGGTCGCCAGAAATTTGTGATGTTAAAATGGGGTCATGAGCCAAAAAAGGTTTGGAACCACTGATTTAGATGTACCTGATTTTGCTTAAAGGTGCAAAATTAGAATGTGTCATTATCAGTTTTTAGTCACAGATTAGAGGATTTTGCAGCCTGGGACTCTTGAAATACTGCAAGTGGATTTTTCATGAGTTATTTTCCTTTTTTGTCTTTTTGTTTTTGGTTAATTGAGTGAGTTTAAGCTTAACCTCAACATAACTAAGAATCTAGATCATCAGACTGGAGGTTTAGTGAATAAACAAGATAATGAGATATTTCAATGAGCAACACTTGTGCCTTTAGGGGGCGCTAGAGCTACTTTAATGCTTTAACTTCAGAGATTGTTCAAAACAGAGCAAAAGGGAGAATCCATTTGTATGTCTGTATGTTTGTATGTATGAGTAAACTACCTTGAGCGTTGTCTTTTGCACTGCTAACATCACTTCCCTAATGAATCCACACACCACAATGGATTATGTTGTTATAATTCTTACCAAATTGAAATCGATTCTGAAGTTTCTTGCTTCCTGTTTGGTGCTTGAGAGAGCACAACTACCGGCTGTTGAAACGTTCATGTTCTGGTGTAAATGGTTGTGTGGACCACGGTGGAAAAGTGAATGACAATGTTAAAAATGCAGTACTTGGTAGTTATTTTGTAGCATCACTGGGCACGAATTCCATATATAATTCTCAACATATTGTAATTCAAGTAGTTTGACAGGACATGAGACTTCCAAACCTACTCCTTTCCTGTGTTTTCAGGCTGGACCCTGTGATGTTCCTGGCTAAGCACAGTCAATTTCAAACAGATAGAGATGATGATAACTTTAATTACCAGTCATTGGTCAGATGCAACATCACTCTTCTTATAGCATTATGAAAAAAATATCAGGACATCTAATTTTATACTTAGTCTGCTGAGTTGGACTGAGAGGACAGTGTGTGATGTTTCTCCCAGCTCATTTTGGCTTCTGCAGCTTTGAACAGGTGTGATGTAGTCGGAACGTCAAAGCGAAAATGTTAGTTTTACCACCTCACATCAAGCGATGCAAAGTCAGGAGCAGCTTAAATGCTTCACACAATACAAAGGTAATGAGCTATTTAATGAACTGGAAATATCACATCATTATTTTAAAATCTAAATAAAGCTTTAACAGCTGACTGATGTTAGATACTAGGTGGGCAGCAGTGGTGATTTCTCATAGACTGCAAGGGAGGCTCGGCTTCCCCTAAAATTACATGGTCAAATATGTACGGTTGTGTTGACATTTCATTGACCACAAATGTGGTAGAACACGTTCATCTCAAGGACGAGTTTGTTCAGAATCAGCTTTATCACAAATCAGCGGACTCGATGTTGTTCACTTCTCATACATTCCCGTTCCGCCGTTTTCTCATACGATCTATGGTCAGTGCATTTGCCCGTAGAAGCCCGGCGTCCATGCACTTCAATGGGACAGAGTGGAACAGTTTTTTTCATTGCCTCAAAACTGGACGGTAATTGGATAAATGCCACGATGTTGTCCCGCCCCCGGACGCTCGGCGCCTCTGGGGGTGAATGGAGCTGTGGGCGGAGCTCAGCTGGGCTGGACGCTGGGCTTCCACGTGCTGATTGGAGGATCAGTCGAAAGGCTGAATCCTGTTTGATTGACAGCTGTTTTGAGATCTACTCCTTCACTTGACATAGTTCAGTTTAATACCGTTGTGCATTCTGCTGTGAAATCGAGAGAGAAACCACTACGAAATTACTTGTTCATTTCTTGCACTGTAAATAAAACACACTCATTGTACTTGTTTCGATTTAACATAATTTCAGCGTTTTCTTGTTTACTTGGTACAATAAGGTCACTGACCATTTTCTTAAAAAGGATCGGAGGGCCGAATTTATGATTAAATAACTTGACCATTTTTTTATGTAAGCCGACAATGAGCTTCCCCTCTCTGAAAGACGAGCAGCCGCCACTGGTGGGCAGGTATTTGGCTGTCAGGCATTAACATATTACTTTATCCATTTTAGATTTATGCTGAATGTTGCCACTCAGTGACCGTAACATCATATGCATATCTACCATACAGAGCAACAAAATGCAAGCTCAATAAACAGAAATACTGCATATCATTTAATTTCAAGAAAGAGGCAGGATATCTGCTCGGTATGGATGAATGAACAAATGATAGGCAAATCTGCAAAGACAGCAGAAATCAGTGGTTTGTGCATTGGCAAGCTGACTACCCCTTCCAGCCAGATGGACTCTAGTGTCCTGAGCTAGACTGACACTTGGCTTGGTTTAAAGCTCAGCGGTAAAAATGACACAAATCAGGCAATTGTTTGCAATCATGAAATATACACACGTATACAAATTTGTCATGGACCGGAGTGTGTTTGTTTGAGTCTAATCATATGTAATGCTTCTTGACAACATGAATTTGTCTGCAGTCTACCAGCTCATTAGTCAGCTAGTCACTCAAGTGGCGGCTTGTTGGCTTTGTTCTGCCACTTTTGTGGTTAAAAAAAAAAAAAAATCAGTATTTTTGTCAGCCTGGAAAAAAAGGGCACATCTAAGCAGTGTGTGATTCCATGCTGCCTTCAACTTTTTAGTTTGGAGGCTTTTACTGTGCACAAAACCTGTAATGAAGCACAAAAGACACAAAAGAAGATAGAGGTAGGTTGAAATTAAGGGAAGAGAAGAAGAAAAGTTTGAGACAACTCAGAGGCATCTTATCTGACAACAGAGGGGTTCTCAAATCCTGCAGAGCGCCTGCCTAATACTCCTTAGGTGGCACAATAAACATTTTAAGGGTTGGAATATTAAATAATCACAAAGTTTGTGTCAGACTTCATATGTTTTTTTGCATGATATTCATCCATCAATCTATATAAATTTCACCACAAGCAGTTATCACCACTATACACCTGATTTTATGTCAGTTAAAAAGGAAGAAGCTTCAACTAATGCTTAAAATCAATCTGAAGTGAAATTGTAAGGTTGGTATTGCTTGATCTTCTCTAAAATGTAATAGGCCATGGCTCAACCTTCAAGTTTAATGAAAATCACTGCAGAGACACACAAACAACAAAAGAATGAAAACACAACTTTGGAAGACATAATGATAACTAATAATACTTTTATTAATTATTTATTAATAATAATAATAATAATAATAACCAAAACATTTTGATGAAAAGAATTTAACAATAACACGATGCTATTTCGTTTTTGCAGTAGATTAAAATCACTTCAAATGCATGTGTGTTCAGATAAAACATCTCTACAGTCTGTCCTTGTGTGTCTTTTATACATGCTTTCTTGTGTTTATGCATAGATCGTGTTGTTAACCTGTGTATGTATGAGTAGGAGGGAGTGGGTGGATCATGTGTAAGGAAGGGATGCCGATAGGGGTGCTGCAGTAATTTCACTAAAGGCAATTTGAATATTGTTGCTCCATTACAATAGCAATCACCAAGAGCCACCTGATGAAATATTTATCAGGGATTTCAGAATTCAGGCGGTTTTAATTACCATTTGCTAAAAAGGCATCTCACAAGGTTTGCGATGGTGCCGTCGGTGCTGTCATTCAGTGTTTGCTTGTCCCTGCTCACAGCAACATGTTTTCCTCTGTTTCCAGTGTGTATTATGAATGGAGGAACACAAAAGAAACATATTGACAAAGGAAACATGGTGGCTGTGCTCTCATAATACCATCAGCCTTGGCTCGATTTTCCTTCATTTATAGTAACTCCTAATGTGCCACAGTGCAGAGGTCCAGTGCTGTAATGTTGTTCGTGTAAACTTTGGAGTAAACATGTGATGTGTGCAATTAAAGGTGGAGTAGGAGATCTTGGAAAAACGGTTCGAGCAAGCTACATTTTGAAAATACACAATTCAAAAGTACAAACCCCGTTCTTCAGACATCCCCCTAAGCCACGCCTCCAGAGTACCGGCACACCCAATGCTTGTTCCCGAGGGTTCACGAGCGCTGCACAGCAACAATTCACCCGACCCTGGCTCGGATCCTGTCCCTGACTCCGGGTCTGGCCCCGGCCTCAGTTCCAGCTCGCGGATTCATGTGTACCTTATTCAGGGTGTTTTCACACAGCGTACTCGAGTCCGTATCCGAGTACGCTGGACCCCAAAGTCTGCTTAATTTTACCCATGTTAATGCAACTGTTCCATGCTGGAGTACCGTGCCTGAGTCCAGTTGAGAAGGTAGCCCTGGGTCCAAGCTGCCCGTACTCCAGCACGGTACATTACTGTGTGAATGTGATCCATGCCCGAGTCCAAAAGTGACCTAATCACCATTCGACAATGGAAGTGGGTTAATCATCACGAGACCATAGACGGGACCATCTGTGGGAAAGGTGTGAACATATCCGAGTATGGTACGGACTCGAGTACGCTGTGTGAAAGCGCCCTCAGTCTCCTCCAACACCCTCCTGTTTGTCGGTAGAACAGCCCCAATTCATACCTAGTTGGCTAACGTTATGTTCCCTGGTGATTTATGTTTGTGACAAAACAGTTTGTTGGTGAATTTTCCATCCTAATATAACTAATATAGCCAAGTTCTTGCTCTGGCTTTGTTTCCTGTGTAAGTGCTCCAAGCTTCTGAGAACGCATGATTCATGCATGAAGAGGGGTACACGCAGACAGGGGAGGGGACATGTGGCAGTTGAGTGTGATAGACATATTCAATCATTTCGATGAGCCAGTTAAAATGACTGGTTGGTGTTTTTTCAGTGCTGTCCATTCCACAGGTGACAAAATTTTTATTTTTGTGGTAGAGCATTTAATCAGGGTGTGAAGGGTATTTTAGGCAATATAGTAAAAAATGATCCTGGAAACCATCTCCTACCCCACCTTTAAGCTGCAGGTTGTGTCAAAGGTTAAGTAACCGAAGTCGGTACTGCTATAGCTAATACTATGAACTGTCACACTGCAAGAATTATGCAACAGTCAACCAAACATCTAGCTAAGCAGAAGTAAACAACACTAAGCTATATAGTCAAATGAACACCACTAGATTATGTTTCCAGTGATTTCATTTAGTTGTGCCAAGCAAATGAAGTTGCATTCAATGCATCCGATCTGGGGAAACTATGGTTGAGGTCAAGTGCCGATCTTTACTAACTATTACTACGTACAGTTACTTTCCTGCAGGCTGGTTTTGTTTGTCCATTGATCCTTTTGTTTTCAGAACCTAAGGGGAAAGCTATTCAACATTTTTCCAACAAACACATTATATATTTAACATGTTTTATATGTTTAAAGGGTATCTGTAGTGAATTTTCATTGCTAGGTATCTCAAAAGATCACCCATAACACTTGCAGTTATGTCCGGTAACTTAGGTTAGAACCCGTTGTCAAGTACTAAGGACTAAGTCACTGCTCCGTCAGAGACCTGCTGCCTCCTTCAAAGGCTGTTCCAGTGCTGGTAGTGACAAAAGCTTGTAGTATCATCAAAGTACCTGGGCTGAGATGGGCTGGTCACTGACCCCCTGGAGCAGACACCAGTCTAAGATGACACATTACTGGCCATTCCTGGGTCACATGTCAAGGACAATGACAAAATGCAAAGCTTATGGCTGCACAAACAACAAGTGTGAATGCATGTTTTCCACTTTATCTGCTCACTGACTGCTGTTTGCTTCCACATACTCGATCACCTGGAATCAACACGCGTACCTCACTTCCGGCCACCAACAGCTGCTCCCCATGGGTTCTGCTCCTGCATGTAATTCATGTAATAAAAAGGTCCAGCGTAGTGCATTTATGGAATTTTTTTTTTTTATGAATTTGCGCCTCCCTTACTTATAAGTGACACACAAAGTACAGTTAATGCCATAAGCATGACCAGTACAGGTTCACTTAATGGTTTCTTTTGTTATTCTGCCTGTTGTCCATTGATCATGTATATAGGTTGTCGGCTGATTGAAGGTGGCATTTTTGTTAAACGACTTAACTTTGCTGTCAATACGCCAAGTCAATGAATCTTTGCAAACATCTGTACCATTCTCCATTGTTTTGTTTTGTTTTGTTTTGTTTTATCTTTACTTAATGTTAGGGATGTAGAACTAATAATTTCATGCAGTGTTACCCAGAGAAGACCATCACCTTTTCAAGAGGAGTTTAGTCTTGCATGTTAATACAGGGTGTCCCAAAAAATGTATACACACTTTAAATAATTGTAAAGTAGGTGTTTATTAAAATTCACTTGATTTTCAAAATGTAATAGATTTACAAACATCATTTTATTGTTTTGTCACCACCTGTTCTCAAACTGACATCCGTTCTGGTCCAAACACTGGAAGTCTAGTGGTGTGAGTTCTGGTCAACACGGAGGGTATTCAACGAAACCCCTCCGTCCAATCCAGCTGTTTGGCAAGTTCACCAGACCTCACACCACTAGACTTTTTTTATGGGGATACCTAAAAGACAAAGTCTACACTATGAGACCTGTAACAGTCACTGAATTCAGAGCAGCCATTGAACGTGAATGCACGCAAATACTAAGGGAATTGTTTGGTGATGTGTGCGATTCCATTGCTTGGCGTTGTCAGCAGTGTCTGGACCAGAACGGATGTCAGTTTGAGAACAGGAGGTGACAAAACAATGACATGGTGTTTGTAGATTCTTATATTTTGAAAATTAAATGAATTTTAATAAACACATACTTTACAATTATTCAAAATATGTATACATTTTTGGGACACCCTGTACATAAGCTGAGGTTGTGAATCACTCAGTACACCTTAAATGGCAACATTTTTTATCAGTTCTTACGTATGACATTCGATCTTCAAGTGCTAAAAAAAAAAAAAAATGTATATATGAATTTTAACTGGATTAAGCAAAATGCAGATCTTCCTTTCACTGTCATAGTCATCCAGACACGCTCCACATGTTTTGTTTATAGTCTGTACAGTTTGTAGAATGTGTGGCAATGGATGAGCACATTCTCCACAAAAGAAGCTTCAAGAAGAGGAAGTCAGCAGAGATTTCTCTAATAGAAATGTTAACAGACAGTAGGTGTCACAAGAGCAGAATGAAAAGTATGTGAAGATCAAAACTGAGGAGTAGAGACTGTTTAAAAATGTATCATTGTTAATGATTAGTCATATAAGACATAGACAGTTGGACGGTCACTTGACCTTATTTCGGAGGTTCCTTGTTAAGGGGTTATTTGCTATCCTTCAAAGTCCAGATGACTACATCCCTTTGTGCTGTGGAGGTTACTTCCATTTACGTTGCTACTTTATTGAAATTCAGACTAGAGATGTTCTAGCCTCAAAGGAACTGTCTGGTCAAGGTTTCTCAGTGAAAGGTTGTATTCTCGAGGGATTTGCTTTGCCATGAGTGTATGCAAAACCGTCCCCACTGGGGCTGACTGTAACGACCTGGATTTCCCCACGATTACTTAAGCCCTATGGCTAATTACCTTTTGGATGAAAACATACGCCTCCTCATTAATTCAGCACTGCACAATCTATCATAATTACTGCCAAATAAGTTGTTGTTATCGCTTTAATTTAAATTAGTCACTGTGATTCTGCTTCAAAAGAAATTTTCACATGTTAAAGAGTAAGAAACTAGTACGAAAACAAGTCTGCTCACCTGCATTTTCTAAATATGTGTGATCTTGCTTGAAAGTATACCACGAGATTAAAATTCTGTAGGTACCTGTCATAAAATGTTCCATTCCATTGTGCCTGCTAGAAAGTGCAATATTATCCATGTAGAGTGTCAGTGAAAAATGAGCTTTTACCTTTTCACTGTGTTCTTTCCAAGCGTATGAGTTATGAGTGGAAATAAATTGTACTCCCTTTCACTATAGTCACTATGGTCAGTATGTTGTAGTAGCTGTATTTGGCAGGTGTAAGTGCATTTTATGGTCCTTTTTTAAGTCAGGGCTTCAAAAATTTACACCATGATTTCAGCACCACCATTTTGCTCAATACATGCAGAAGGGCTTTAATCTATTTTATTGTTTTGACTATTATTAGCATTACTTGACTGAATATTCAGTAAATGCAATGCCTTCCATACAGAGACCCACAGGTCTTTTGCCAAGAAAGAAAAAAAAACAAAAACTGCTATTTCACACATTTTCTTCAGGAACAGAATGTGCTGATTTGGCAACTAAAACTACTTAAATAGAAAAAAACTGAAGACTTTCTCTCAAGTTTTAAAACTGTCACATAAGGGTAAAAATCTGAGGTGGACATAAAGAGAGAAAAATGATTAACCACGATGACCACATGCTGCATTGAGATGCTTTGTGTTGTTTGTTTGCATCACTGAATATCTAGTTTTGTTCCGAAGCCATCTGTGTCCCAGTGCTGTCGAGTTGGTGTATGGCGAGGTAGGATGGGGAGCAGATAGGGAGAAGGTCTGCGTATCAGTTCTGGCTTCTACCCAGTTCCCTTTGACATGTCTTATTAGTCAGGTCTTTAAAAGCCTCGGCCTGCCTTCCCAGGCACACTCCTCCCCAATATCCCTGATTAAAGTGCGACTGACGCTCCCAGTGTAGAGCCAAGTTGGCCACACAGCGTTTATGTTGGGTCATGCTCATTACTCAGACACAGTGCTAGTGCCGCCGCGACTGGAAGCAGCACATAACAGAAGATATCACAAGCCAAGAGATTTGGGAACTTTGAATTCATTATGGGACAGCAGAAATGAATCTACAAATTGTTCTCCTTTGACACAAGCCGTCATTCTGCCTTCTTAATATGCATTTGGGCTCTCAGCAATGGGTGCAGGAGATTTACTGTATAAGTGGAGCCGGAGGCAATTGAAATTTGTTTGTTAAGCCATGAAATAACATCAGCGTGCCCTGACTTTGATCATTTGCATGTATATAGATAACATTAAACTAAAAAGCAGAATAGGGCTTAGCTGTGCAGTGTGTCTCCTACAGGGTTAAGTATTTTGATGCCATCAAGATTTAACATCAGTGAGTAAGGCCGTAGTGAGAAGTACGTGACTTGAATAAAATGCAAACCAATAATAACTGATTAATCAGTTTATTAATTAGTCAATCATAAAGTCAGTCTAAACTCAAAGAGAATGTGTGCAAGAACAAAATTGAGAAAAATAAGAGATAATGGAAGTGATTTTTGTATTTAGAATTCATTCATTCATTCATTATCTGGACCTGCTTTATCCTCACTAGGGTCACGGGGGTCACTGGAGCCTATCCCAGCTACATGGGGTGAAGGCATGTCGTCAGTTCATTATAGGGCTGATATATAGAGACAAACAATCACTCTCACATTCACACCTATGGGCAGTTTAGATTACCCCATTAGCCTATCAGTGCGTGTATTTGGATGGTGGGAGGAAGCCGGAGAACCCGGGGAGAACCCACCTAGACATAGGAACATGCAAACTCCACACAGGAAGGTCCCATCCCGATCGACTGGTGTTGGAATCGAACCCAGGATTTAGAATTATTTGAGTAAAATCAACATTTTACTTTCTAGAAACGACTGCCAATATTTGTGCCATATTCCAAAACAGAAGATTTCAGCCATAGAGCATTTAGTCGTAGAAAATGACCACAGATCTACTGACCACAAACCACACAAAGAAAAATAAATCACACATGTAATGGTTTAACTTACAGATACTTCACAAATCAATATTTGGTGGAATAACCCAGACTTTCAATCATGTCTTTTATGCATCTTGGCATGCTCTCTACCAGTCTTCCACATTGCCGGTGGGAGTGTTACACCACTCCTCGTGCAAGGACTCCAGTAGTTCAACTTTGTTTGATGGTTTGTTCACATCCATTTTCCTTTTGATCACATTTCAGAGCTTTTCAGTGAGTACATATCTGGAAATTCAGTGTGATTGCCTAATTCTTTTCAGTTGTGTGTAGCTTCCAAAATGGTACATTTTCTAAATTCCCCTCAAAGTTATGGTCTTTGTAAATTTCAGGGTCTAAAGCAACTTTTGTTTTAAAGAAGGAATAGTAATATTGTATAAGGGCCAAAACACAGTAATGTCCCATCAGAGAGTGAACTTTAATTGATTGTCTTTCCAACATTTATTTCATATAAAGTAGCTCCTTGTTTTGGATAATCCCTTATGGTCCAACTAAAGCAAAAATAAATTTAAAAGTAAAAATGTGGGTCATTTAGCAACACTAATCTGTCAAATTGTCTCTAAAATGTCCCGTCAGAGAGATTTCAAATATCGTGGTTTGACTTATAATTAAAGGAAATTAGTGTGAACAGTTTACTAGGGAGACACTAGTTTCACCCACAAAAATTGATAAAAAAAAAATATAATTTCTAGTTTCCTACTGGAGATGTTTTGTAAAGAACATTATGTTTCTTCCAACGGAACAACAGGAACAAGACTTGTATTTTATTTTTCTCATGGTCATGGTATGACGTTAAATGTTCTGTCGTTCTTCCGTTCTCATTCTATATATATTTACACTGTTGGCTTTCAAAGACACCCTGTGTTGCTCCCATAAAAAATTGTTTGTTGCAGCTATAATCTGTACTGACTTGCATGAAGCTCAGAAACAGACAGCATACTGTACTGCACATCTTTTTTGTCTAATTCCCCTTGTTCCACATATTGTCAGCTCCTGCGTTCATTAGTAGTGGTGATGGTGAGTTGTGCCGAAAGTGTGTGTGTGTGTGTGTGTGTGTGTGTATAAAAGCAAACGGTGCTGAGGAACGTGTTGAGCATTGAGTAACATTTCACGGCCCATTTGCTGTGGTCTGCCGAAGCTCCTTCACTGTACATACCATACAGTGGCAGGAGGATGTGATGAGCCGACGATGGGCACTCATCGGTGCGTGAAGGAGGCCTCAGCCCTACTTTCTCCTTCTTTGTTTTTTTTCCCCTCATTTTCTCTCTCCCCGCGTCTCTGTAAGCCACCTTTCCAAGCCGAGTTGTGTTTGTATTTGTTTTGTGTAGGCGTGTGTGTGTGTGTGTGTGTGTTGTGTTGGAGACCTGTAATCAAGAGTCACTGCACATAAAGGGACCTCCAGTCATTAAGGAATTAGTGGGAGGCTAACGGCTTGTTTAGAGAATCAATTAGTTTAAAATGTGGACATGTGGGCACATTTTCACACACAGCTCTACAAGGGAATGTCAAGGTTGTACATTCTGCCTCTGAAGTTAACTGACCCTTTATGACTCTACCAGTAGTACTGTCCAGGGAGGCCTCTTTAACTCCAATCAATGGGTATTTGGCTTAAGTAAAGAGAGATGGCAGTTAAATGTTTTACATTTTGTTATGTAACAGAAAATGTCACATTACTGAGATGATGTAGAACAGGGCTCGCAAACTCATTTTCTTTCAAGGACCACATTCAGCCTGATTTGATCTCAAGTGGGCCGGACCAGTAAATTAATAGCATAACATCCTATAAATAATGACAACTACAAATTTTTGTCTTTGTTTCAGTAAAAAAAAACAACCCATAACCTGAAAAAACTAAAATTTCTTAAGAAAAATAAGTGCAATTTTAACAATATTATGCCTCAACTTATTATTTCTGCATGTGCATTATGGATCGGATCTACAGAGAGACTAAACACTTAGTAACAGGCAGAAAATTGGTAAAATTGTGCTTAATTTTCTTTAGACATTTCAGTTTGTTCAGGTTATTCACATTTTATTGTTACAGGATAGTTTGTAAATGTAAATATTTTCATAATTTAATGTAATTTTTTGCATTAAGACAAAGACAAAAAAATTGAAGTTGTCATTATTTATAGGCATAATGTAATATTTTTTTCACATCAAACTGAGAAGAAAATATGGAGTCATTATTTGTTGTAGGTTATTATGCTGTTATTTGACTGTAGATCATATTAGTCTGTATGTGGAACCTGAACTAAAATGAGTTCAACAGCCTTGACTGTGGAATTTTTACACTTTGCAAATTCATCCCACGGGCCGGATTGGAACCTATGGCAGGCCACATTGGGCCCCCGGGGCCGCATGTTTGAGACCCCTGAAGTAGAGAGAGAGGAATGATCCCTTGATTCAACCAAAAAAAAGTTTCCTCACTGATCACATTAAAACATGCACCATTTTCATTTTTGGTTTAATATGCTTTACTGCGATTGTTAAATTAACAGTGTTTCCAAATCCCCATCTACAATTTGGATAATAATAATAATGATAGAAAAGTCATCTCTTTGAACCAAAACAACTATTTAGTAAAATAACAGGGCGAAGAAATGTCAGAAAGATAAGCAAAAATGTTTAGATGTATTCTGCATGTGTTTGTATGTATGATGGGTTGTGTCAAGATAATTATTGCATTCAGTGATGTTAAGATTTGTTTCCTTCAGTTGACATGCAGTCAAGCTTCGTGCTCTGTCATTAAAAAAAAAAAAAAAACGTCATCTAATTTTGTTAATCTTTGGATTTGCAAACAAAGCTCTTTCAGGATTTCTGCTTTGATATTTTTATATTTGTCACATTTTAAGTGGAAGTGCGGCTCTGCATTTCTCCCTCATCTTTCCTCTGTTTGTCAGCAGGATTTATGTATTTAGTATACTGTGTGGATAAAAAAAAAGTGCAGTTTGAGTCATTCAAAGCATCTTTTACTGCATGGACAAAGGTACCATATGTTTTGCACTCTCTATTAGCTTAAACGATTTGTCAGGAAATGTACATTTGCTACTACAGTTTTGTTTTTTTTTTGGTCTTTCTGATTATGTTAATTACTACAGATGTTCACACATAGACAGATGTGTACTGCTTCACATACATAACCCAATCACATTGAGAGACACACACACACACTTCTCTGTGCAGCTGGGAAGTCTTCCTCTCGGGAAGTGCTGTCTGAAAACAAACCGACGGTGTTTAGCTTCACACCCCCTCACACACGTCCATGCACACTGCTCCGCTGAAAACCTGACTGGTGGGCTTCGTGTCATTGATGCCCTCCCAACAACATCTGTGCTGACTATCCCTTCATGCCTGAGCAGCGTGCATCGAAAAGACAGGACTCATCCACATGTGGACACAAAATCCTATATGCAAACACATCTGGAAAAACACACAAATGCATATAATTGAGCATGTACGTAAACGCAGTTGGCAAAGAACAAGCGGCAATGTTATAGGAGGCTCAGAATGAATGAGTCGGTTTGTGCTGTGATTTTATACTTGAAGAAAATCTGTCACATTTATCTCTTCCACTCATTATGTTGCATGCCTCTATAAGAACATTCGCCTCTGTGCAGGTATCAGTATTTTTTAAATCCCCTTTTCGTGGGAGTGTTGTAATTATCATTGACTTTGTATGTCCCTGCCCCACTTGCTTCTGGCCTATTTTCATTTTCCTCTACTTGCTCTTCCTCCTCCTCCTTTGTCTTATTCAACTTCCTCAGCATATATTAAGATAAGAAATGTAATATCACATCATATTATACTGGAGCTCGCTGGATAGAAGATGGTTTAGATGCAAAAGTGTTTAATGGTAACAACACCGAGATGATTATTCTCCTTCAACTAAAAGTAAAACCTAAACAGTATGTGATTCTGTTCAAACTATCTGTTTTCACTTTCAATTTTCAGTATAATTTCTGCTTAGTTTTCCTGTAATTATAGATAAAAATTGCGCTTCATCTTTTGTGTGATAATCAACTGAAAACGATCTAATAATGGCTTATTAAGTGATCTTGTAGTGGGAGGAAAATATTTGAAAATCTTAACTCAGAGCTCGGAGCAGTGATTTATTCTCAGTGGCAGTGAACACTTTGTACAACAACAGCACTGTGGGATATAGTTACACCAAAACAGTTTCACCAGCATAAACACTGACTCTTTGACATCAAATATGCATTACAGCGTCCTTTAAATCTAGATAGACTTCTCAAATGAATTATGGCAATATATCTTGAGACCTCTACATTGAAGACAAGAGGGATGAGAACTAGGCACAGAAATGGTAATTAAATGGTTATTTCCAGTGACACGGCCTCGGTTCAAGACATTAATTGCCCCAAATGAATCGTGAGTAAAAGCAAATTGCTTTATATTTAATAATGCAGTATGTACAAATGTATGCATGGTATAAACAGTGATACAGAGGAGTAAGAGCCAGGAACAATAATTAGATTTAAAGAAGAAACTGCTTTATTTTTAGGAACATATTGTGATATGTTAGCACAAAGATAAAAAAAAGCACTTTTCACTTTTAAGTAATAATTCCTAACACAATGCATAGCTTTATAGATAGAAAAGTACACATTAATGAGCATGACAAAGTTAAAGCCTAAGCATCATTTTAGTGGGAGTGTGTGGTGCCTCCTCTCACTCTGTTATGCTCCTTTTTGCCACAATATGGTGACTTGAGAGGATCAAAGTGTTTGGCTGGGAAAGCGGCAGACTTTTGAACCATAATGCTCCAAAAGCTCAGGGAGGCATTAGCATTGTCTGCCTCTGGCAATGTTACTGCCTCCTTAGCTGCTCATAAAAGCGTGAATGCAAAAGAAACACAACTTCTAAGGGGTGCCGGAATACTGTAAAAAATGAATTTATGGGATTTGGGACCTTTTCGAGAGTCATTGATGACTCCTCTAATAAATTGGGGGGGAAGTACAACAGAAATTAAGGGGAGACAGATGGAGAAAGAGCGTGTTCTGCGCTTCTGTGATTAGCTGTTTATAGTCTCGTTAGATAGTTAAACTAACTGTTTATGGGCAATGATACACAGAGGTGTCACTAAACAGAAAATTGTTAACTTTTGTGTAAAATGGATGTTCTGCTTGTGCTTTCCAAAGTTCCTCTGTCTTTGTAAATCACAATCTTTCATTATTGTTTTTTTGTTTGTTTTGTAAAAATAAGAGGACATATTCCAGTGTTATAAATCTCAATTTCCACCTTGAAGATTAGAAGAAATGGTCCGTAGCTTATGTGGCCAAAAAACTAAATAAAGAAACACATAAGTATTGTAAAACAATTACTGCAAAAAAAGAGAAGAGGAGAACTCTTAATTAGTCAAGTCCCAGCAATTTTTTTGCAAACCTCTTCTGCATCCCAACATCACTTAACACCCTTTCAATGCGAAATATGATAAGTATGTCCTTGGAACTGGCAGAAAAGTTCTGTTTCAGCATCTTGGGTTGCCTTGAGTAGTGCACTTTAGTAATTAAACAAAATGAAAAGTTGGAAGTGCACAGCCAGGCATTCTACAAGTTTGATCCAAAAATATAATGATGCTAAAATTGTGAGATAAACTGCAACTTTAGAATCCTAAAATCATTGCGTGATACTTTACTTGCACACCTCCAACATCATTTATGAAACCATCTGCAGTATGAAATTAAGAGTAAATTAAACAAATAAACAAATCCACCCTATTTTTTTTTCATTTAAAGGTATAGGCAAAGGTAAATTAATGCCTCAGTAGGACAGCGGCATGAATAAAAAAAAGTATTTATCTCTTTTTAAAGTACAACGGAAACTTCTGTAAAATGTTTGACCCGTTCTGGAAAAACCTCCACTCGAACTCATTCATTTCCAAACCACGTAGTAGGAGAGCATTTGGAAAGTAAACTGAAATGTCTATTTTGTATTTTTGTTATTCTGTCCAGATGTTAACATTTACATATTTGGCTGTCTCCTCTGTCGACTGGCTAGTCAGTGTGAGGAATTAATAATTTCTTAATGCTGAGAGGCACAAAAATAGAGAGCTGACAGCATTCCTAATGAGCTAGCTGTAGCTTGTAAGTACATGGATTGATAGTGAATATCAATAGGACCTTTTGTTCTTGGAAACGGACATGAAGAAGACCATGACCTTGTGTGAGATAAGTCAATCCATTTTTTTTTTTTTTTTTGTGGTTTATTAAATGTTACTGGATGCTGTGTAGCCTTTTGATTTCCTTTTGTAGGACAAAGCATTTTACAAGAGATTGTGAACATATAAGTAAATGTGTGAGCCTTAGTGTGGAATGAGTCTGATGATACTATAAAATTATCAGTAAAATCATAATTGGAAGCATCAGTGACTACTAAGGTATGTTTCTTCACTTAAAATTATTTTAAATAATATTTCTGTAACCATTTTGAACCATTTTTTACTTGACTTTTGAGTAAATTGCACCCTATAAGATATGACTTTTTTCCACATATAGATATCAGCAGCAAATATGTAATAAGTATACTCTATATTTTCAGTGGTGTCTATTTATGTCGCGTTCCCACTGCCGGTATCAGCTTGACTCACCTCATTTCTACTGCATGGGAATAAGGAGATGTTATTTCTAGTCCCACCTTTGCTGAGATTCCAAACGGGACCAAATCCAACATTTTTGCAGTGTCAGTACATATTTGCGTCATCATTGTCACATTGTGTAAAACCAAGCCAGGCTAGCCGGATATCTATGAAAACGGAGCAGATTTTTAGGTAGACTCTAATTTGATCAGCTGACTACAGATTTGAAGTTTACACTGGAAAAAATCAAAATCTTACTAGGTGTATTTTTCTCATTTCTAGTCAAAATATCTCATCACACTTAAAATAAGACATAATCACCTAAAGCACAGGTGTCAAACATGCAGCCTGGGGGCCAAATTCGGCCCGTCAACGGGTCCAGTCCGGCCCTTGGGATGAATTTGTGAAATGCAAAAATTACACTGAATCCTTTTAGTTCCGGTTCCACATTCAGAACAATTCAATGTCAAGTGGGCAGGACCAGTAAAATACTATGATAATAACATAGAAATAATGACAACTCAATTTTTTTTTCTTTGTAAATGCAAATATTTTCATGCATTTACACTAAAACAAAGCATCATTTTGGAAAAAAATGCGAATAACCTGAAATGTCTTAAGAGGAGCAAGTACAATTTCAACAATATTCTGCCTGTTATTTAATGTTTTATGTATTTGTAGATCCACTGTGATCTGTAAGTTCTAATGTACATGTGTAAATAATAAACTGAGGCAGAATATTGTTAAAAAGACACTTATTTTTTCAGTTTGTTCATGTTATTCACATCTTTTGAAAGGATAGTTTGTAGATGTAAACCTGTTCATAATGTGAATTAACTTTTTTTTGCTCTAAAACAGAGAAAAGTTTGGAGTTGACATTATTTATATATTATTATGTTATTATTTTACTGGTCTAGCCCATTTCAGATCAAATTTAGCTGAATCTGGCCCCTAAACTAAAATGAGTTTGACACCCCTGACCTAAAGAGTAACATTTCAGTGAGATATAAGAACTTATTTTTAGACAATAGATCTTGAAAATCTTATTTCAAGAAATCTTACCAAGATAATTTCCACTTGTTTCATTGGCAAAATTTTTTTGCTTGAATTAAGTAAAAAAAAATCTTGAATTAAGCAAAAAAAAAAAAAAAAAAAAAAAAGAAATCTGCCAATGGAACAAGTGAAAATTAGCTTGTTAAGATTTCTTGAAATAAGATTTTCAAGATCTATTGTCTAAAAATAAGTTCTTATATCTCACTGAAAGGTTACTCTTTAGGTGATTATGTCTTATTTTAAGTGTGATGAGATAGTTTGACTAGAAATGAGGAAAAAAAAAACACTTTGTAAGATTTTGATTTTTGAAGTATAGGCAATGATATTCTCATCTGGAAGAGTGTTAATAAAACATCTGCATCAGTTATAATTGTAATCACTATGACAACTAGTACTATGTATGTCTAAGTACAATACCTACTGTGTAAATACTGCGCACTAGTAAGCTGATACTAGCTGTGGAAAAGCAGCATTAAGAGTATGGGCCCCAATTCCCTGATAGTATATCTGGGAGTTCCATTTCATACTTCTTCTTTGTGTCTATATTTTTGTACTTTTAATTAGTTTGTGAATAAATGGTATTGACTGAAGTCTTGATAATGAATGAAATTGTAAACAAAGCTATAACCTCCAGCTAGTCTCCCTGCATTCACTGAACATTATTCCCATCTTCTTCTGCTGTTTCCACTTTTTTGTGTCAAAATATAGCCACAGACTGGGACAGCAGCGCTCAGTCACTCGCACACACTCTCACACACACTGAGCACAAGGCCAGATTTATGCCCTGACAATTTGAGAGAATCCACTGAAACGGTTGGGAGTTAATGTCGGTTAATTAATTCGTTGGACCTGGGCAGGGAGCTGTGAGCAGAGCTGAGGTAGATTGGTGTGTGTGATTGGAGAAGGGGTGGCGGCAGCGGTGGCGGTGGCGTGGCAGCAGCGACGGGGGCTGGTGAAGGGTTTAAAGTGAAAGGGGAACGAGGGGAGTAATCCACTGAGTGCCTATAATGTAATGAGTCAGCCCTGCCTAATGGAGCCCATTTGAGAAAGCTGGAAGTATGGGGGGTGGGGGGGATCTGGAGGTGCATGAATGAGGAAACCTGAATTGGAAAATTGAAGGGGTGTTTGTGAGGACATATGAGTTTTGCCGCCTGCATGTTCCCCTAGACTAGACTAAGATGCTCTCAGCAGCTGTTTCATATAAAAACATGACACTTAGTGCAATTGGAGCAGTTTGTTGAATTGTGATTCTACACTGCGTCATGGAAGCATGTTACAGTAAAGCCTGAGGCTATGAATACCACTTTTTTTAAATTTTTTTTATCTAAAACAAAGCTAATGCTTTCAGAGTGGCATTATTTTAGTCTCGCGGTTCAGGGTAATTCCTGAACTGCCAGGCTGCATTAGCCCAGGCTGGCATTTGACTTTCATATTACGCTTACTTGCACACACTTTCACACTGAACCAAAACACACTGTTCGCCCTCCTTAGCTAGCATACATCTGCATTTCATTGCCACAATCCACTCTGTATTTTTTTTTTTTCTTTTGAAATCCAGCACTAAAGTGCCTCTTGTTCCCTTGACTGATTCCTCTAATCAAAATTACTTAATATACAATTGATAAGATAACGGTGACATGTTTTTAGGGTCTTTTGTTAAGTTAAGATGTTGTTTTTTAGATCTGGCAACTGTGACCAGCTAAAGTGAAGGTTAAAAATAAAGAACTGAGCAATATTTGAATTCAGGAGCAGTTGTGACACTTGCTCTGCTTCCAACACCTCCTCAGAGTCAAGGGTTGTATTATTCATGCTTTTGGTGTTGGTGTCATATCTGTAGCCGCCGTTGTTGTTGTTGTGCGCTCCTTGACGCCTGTGTGTACAGATCTGATGAGCTGTCTCTCAGCCAGGCAGCTGTGTTTAATCCAGGTCAGCTACCATCTTTGCCTGCTGTTTTCATTGGCTCTTATAAAAGTCTGCTAATTGGCCTCTGTTTTTCAACGGACACATGTGCGATTTAAAGTCAGGGAGACAGAGTGTCAAGAGGGGCTCATCTGTTTGTTTGGCATGTGTTAAGGTTTAGCATGGGAGCGGGGACCTACACATGGCCAGATGTGACGAGTGCTCCTGGCTGCGATGTGTCACATGGCACAGACCCGTTTGCTCCAGCTCTTGTACCAGAGTTTAAACACAGAGAACAGCTGTGAGGTTCTGTCATCAGGAGTGTATGGCTCTTGTACATGGATGCTGAAGGTGAAAATGAACAACCCCTTATTCCTCTGACAGTCCGTGTCTGTAGGCAGGACGCTGCTTTTGTGCAAAAAGAATTCAGTTGATGCAGATGTTCCACATCACGCATTTTGGAAGATCTTTGCAGCAAATGGGTCTAGGGTAGCTGGAGGCTCAGGTGGTCACCATGTGAGGATGTTTACAGAGGGCCAGCAGGAAGCTGCCAAAGTAACTGTGCTGTAGGCTTGGAGTAGCAGGCACAATGCAGTGTTGTGTAAAAAATTAACTGCACTGAAAAAACAAAACAAAAAAACAACTAAAATATGCTCCTGCTATTTGAGATTTTACCAGCTGTGACTGCTGAAACTGCAGTTTATCTAAGGCTTTACTGCTCTGGATTTATTTTCAAATCAAATAATTATTCATTGTTTATTTTAAAAGGTTAGTTCATTTACATCATAATGAACACAGATAAGAGCAGAACAGTAAAAAAAGAGAAATATCTCTATTTTTATAAATTGGGAAAAAAAATAAATATTTTTTTCTTTGAACTCCATATCTGATGGTACTGATTGTTCAGTTTAATTCAATTCAATTGTATTTATAGAGCCCAATATCACAAAAGTCGCCTCACAGGTCTTTACAGAAATTCTTGAATTCTTGAACAGTCAAGTAATCAGTCGTCGGTGAAGTTATGTGGCACAAAAAGGTACAAATTATAAGTTGTTATAAATTATATGTTGAACTTTTCTTTTTATACACTGAAGAGAATTAATAGACTGTTCTGTTTTCTACAAACTAACACTCTGTGAATGTAGCAATAATGAATTCCTATCACTTATTCACCTAGCTTGAAAACATGTATGTGTGGGTTTGTGGAATATATTTACTGGGCTTTGTTCCAGAACAACATTGGTGTTTCATGTCTTCATTTCTAAAGTCTGAAGTGATAAGGCCTTGAAAATGGACAATAACAACTTCTGTGGTAAAATGCTTTCAGGGTTCAGAATGTGCTGTGTGTTAATAATAACTCATCACAGTCAGTTCATTTTTTTAAAGGATGGCATTTATTGATTTTTTCAAGTGAACTCTTCTGCTACTTTATATCAAACAAACAGTCCCAATGAAGCCTTGATAAACAGTACACAGTCCACTATACTGGGCACCTCTGTGGCTAATGTTTTTTTCTCTTTCTCTTTCTGCTCTTTTCCTCCCTTGCATGTTTTTCAATGCCACCCTTGTCTTCTTCACTATGACTTCATCTGCTTCTTCACATCTTCTTTCACTTTCTCCCACCCTCTTTGCAATCTTTCCCATCATCCTCCCTGTCTCTTTATAAAGGTTCCCCACCAGATGGGCGCATTGACCTTCTACCGCTATGAACAGCCCATTGTAGACTACTGCCAGGCTCATCAACCCCTACGGCTCAACATGGGCTACGAGGGACCCCCGCAGGGCCTTGAAGGCCTTGAGGACCTGGGGCCATGTGAGAGGGGTACTATACAGACAGTAGCGCTGCCTGCGGTGCCCTCTGCTGCCAGCATAGGTGCCGCTGTGCAAGGGCCTCGATCTCCTCCACCCCCTCTCAGACCACCACCTGAGGGCCCGAACACCGGCCCTTTTCCTCCACCTGAACGCACCGGCACACTCAAATTTGGACGCTAGCAAACTTAGCCTTAGAATCGGGGCAAAGGCCCCAGATTTACACTGACTTTAAACTAAAGGGGCAGGTGAGCTGGTTATTTGGTAAGGCCTTGTTTTCTGAGAAGAAACTACAGAACAAAAATTTCTAATTCTGTCCAAATGGATTGGGTATCTGGAACACAAGGTGCCACTAATACACAACAGAAGCAGAGGTGGAGTCATTCTTCTTGATCATTTTAGTATTTTTGTTTTCTATACACCTCATAGGATAACCCTTTATACTGCCTCTTGGGATATAATCCAGCAAAAGTAGTACCTCATTTCCAAATCCGGTCAAATGCAAAATCCTGGGAATCTGTTCCCAACATAACATTAGTCCGCTTTGCCTCAGTCAGAAACAGAAATGAGAAAGTGCAACAAAAACAGGTTCTTAACCACAAAACAGCAGTGCGGTAAAATGAAGACGACATAAGGAGTTACATCAAAGCGAATGCCAGAGGCTTCTTACTGTGATTATGATTAAAATTCACATTCAGCAGTTGTTAGATTCCATATCATTATTTAATGTGCATGTCAAACCAAAGAGTTTACTTGTATTTTTTCTTTTAATGCACATAGTTTTTTTTTTTTTTTTTTCTTGAAATGTCAGTGGTTAAGTAAGTTTGACTCTGCTGACCCACAGTCACAAGTACAGCCAATTCTCTGAAACTGACTGGTCTCATCCTCATAAATTATCATTACAGAGTTACCTTCAAATAAGAAAGAGGAAGTATAAAATAGACATTTATCATGAAGATGTACCTGGTCCTACTAACATCAGGTCATTTGTCATCTTTGTGATGCCGTGAGCAACAACAACCACAAAATGCTTTCTATAATATTATGGCATGTTCCATAAATTTCTTAAATGTGGCAGGTCTTTGTATATGATTATATCCAGTTGAATGATTTACTATGCTTTAAAGAGGTAATCATGGGCAAAACAAGTACATTGATTGCAAAACATTGTACATATTCTTAAAAAGGTCCACTTTACTGAAGGTTAAACCACTCTCACTGCCCCAAATGGTTATTCAAAAACATTGATGAGTCAATGTTTGACTTTCATTATACTGGACAATTTGGAGAGCACTGTCTTGCTGGATTGGCAAAGCTTAGGCCGTGTGCTCCCGTGTCCCCACCACCACAGAGAACAACAGTGCCTAGTGGGGGGAGTGTTGAACCAGCACGTTGACTTCTCTTTGACCTGCGTATGAACCCACGGGCTCTACTGGGAATATTGCCTGACATCTTCTTTTTGTCCAGAAAGCGTGCCTGCAGTGCAGGACTTTATTGCACTCGGTAACCCCTCGGCTATCATGTCAAGCACTGCAACTCACTCACTTACGGAGCTGATGAGGACTTCAGTTATGGCTGTGATGGACTGTCAAATATCATCTCCGGCTTCATCCGAGCAGTGCACAGGGGTCGTTTTCTACATGTCAGTGGTCATAGTCCCTCGAGTTGTGGAAACAGTGCTTGGTCCTCCCACAGTGCAACTGATTAATCCACTGATGAAACTGCAAGGGGCCAAAAATTCCCCATCAAAGTGGGTATATCCTAAAAATAAACGAGAGGAAAAAATAGGGAATTATTTTTGTTCTGTTTGTTATTTTGTCATTTTTGGCTTGGGACAAGAGAGAGTTTTTTGAAGTGTTCAAAGATGATGTCAAGAAATTCTATAAGACTTATCAAAAGGACAAAATCTAATAGAACTTATTTATCCTGTAAATAGTGAATCTTTAAAAATGAAAAAGAGTATGAACTTCACTTCTTCTGAGACACAAACTGCTTGTGAACAGAAGAGGAGCCTTATTCAATTTCCAGTAGGAATCTGAAACCAAGATGACTCGGAGAAATGATTCCTACTCAAACGCTCCTGTTGTTTCGATGATGAATATTTTTCTATCTGCTCCCATCACGATTCTGTCATTCTAGCATTCAACACAAATTATGTTACCGAGGTTATTTATCAAATCCAATCCTTTTACTGAATCACATGAAAAGGTAAGATTGGGAGCGCTGTTCTTGTGAAGTACTTCGAGTGTCAAACTTTGTAGAGATCCATATCTTCTGTTCTTACTTCAGACATGTTTGTGAGCATCCTGCAGGAGGTGGCTGTATGACGTATTGTTAGTTTCACCACAGAACAACCCTCTTGTTTTGAGAATTACAACACGTGCTGCCATTTTAAGGTCTACTCGGGGAGAAGGACTGTGCTTTTCTTTAAGAGTTTAACATGTGGAGGATGTTCTTTTCAATGTGCCATTATATAGTTTTAAATGTTTTACCAGAAATAGCCCTAAAAACAACAAGTAACCCAAAAAGTCTTCACGGCTTCATGACTAAGAAGGGTTCACTTCCCTTCGTGTACAGGACATTGCAAAAAAAGCAGTTCGCTCAGTACGGTTGCTTAATAGTGCTGGTGGAGTTTACTTTGTAATAGCAGCTGTGCCAATGTCTTTATAATGGGAGCTCTCTCAATTCTATCCATGTATTGTCTTGCCTTGCTCTATATCACCCCTGCTAACTCCTTGGCCTGAATTTCATGTCTGCCTCTTGGTGACTCGGGTGAACCTGTTTAATGATGTTCTATTTCTGTCCGCATGCTGATATTTTGGGAAACTATGCCCAGTTAGGGAGGAGCGCTGAACCAGAGACAAACAGCACAGGAGATATTTCCTGTCTGAAATGCCCTAGAACCAGAAGCACGTGTCATGGACAACTTCACTGTTTTTAAAGCAACTTGTTTGCTGACCCATCCCTGTCCCTGTAGAATTACGTGGCACTATAGGCAGTTAAGCAGAGAAAGAAGCTTGTGTTGGGCACTCACTCCAGGGACAGACTTCTTTTAATAGTCCCAGCTAAAGCTTAGTCCTCCATACATAGTAATTATTTCACTTTTCAGAACAGTGATAATGGCACAACTCCGTCTAAACACGTTGATCAGAGCTACTTTGCCATTAATGTTCAATTAGAAACACTAATAAAATTGTTGTATTTTCACAATTAAATGAGCTACTAATAATTGATAGATTAATCATGACTACCTCCCCGATAAAATCAGATCTGTTCAGCAGAATGTTTTGAATCCTGCTGCCAGCAATTATTTAGTCTTTCGTCCTTTTTTTTTTTTCTTCTTCTTTCTTTCTTCTCATCAGAGAGCTGGAAGCACAGGCACTGCATGCTAATGATGCATGTTTGAGCTGAACTCCAGGACCGTCTGTGCTCGCCCTGTAATGCCAACAGGCTTTATTTTCCTTTCTGCTTTGTTTGTTTATGGTTTTATAGCCCCCCATCTCCCCCACCACACTTTGAGTTTAGGCTATTGTCCCTATTGGGATTATTTTTCTTTTTGTCTTTCCCCCTTTCCATTTCTTTTCTTCTTTTTTTTTTTTTTTTGCTTTTGGTGAGGTGACTAAAGGTCTGACGAATTGCAGTGAAAACTTTCATATTTCAGTGTTTATGCTCAAAGGAACAGCTGAATGCAAATCTCTAAAGGGGACAGGGAAAGACAACCCATCCACCAGAATAATATGTTGCTATTGTACATTTCTGCAAACCAGGGAAACATATAATCTCAACATTTGTGGTGCAAAAATCCCCATGCATATCAGTATTATGGTGTTTTCACCATTCATGGCATCTTTTAGGTGATAGTATCAGGCAATAATGTTTGACTATTAAACTTTTTACGGTTAAGTGGAAGCACTAAACCAAACTACGATCTTTCCATAATCCTGTCTAAAATGTATAAACCTAAAAACGTACCAGGAGTTAAAAAGAGTACTCAAAAAGTCAATGATAATCTTCATCCACCAAAGACTATATGTATGGTTTGCAAGAAAAATAAATACTCTGGTGCGTGGGCTGCAATGCAAAAGAGAGAAGACAGAAGGCAACAAATACTATACAAACAGGATATACAAGAACACATGGGAAACTGCAAGACTGTTTTATTCTGTTACAATGAAGGTTTTATGATGGTTTCTGATGTTCAAGGCAGCTTTACTTCCATACTATAAGAAATGACACAAGCAGCTTTGACCAAGCTTAGTCACACTCGAGTTAAAGAATATGACACCCACAGATTCAACAAAACACAAGTCTTGCATCTTCTAAATGTATGTATGCATGAACATATTCAAAATACATACGCACCGTTTTGTTAATACCTTGTTAGAAAATTAAATCTAACTTGCAATGTATCTGCAAAGATTTCACCAAACTTTCTTTTAGAAAAACATACATGCATCAATATGCACACACACCAATAAAAATAATACAAAAAAAAAACAAAAAAAAAAACATAGCCTGATAAATGATAATGAAGTACTGCAGGTTATGAAGCAACCATTCATTCCAGTTCACCCAAGGCCGTCTGCTACATTTCAGTAGGTTCTAATCCATTACCTGATAAATAGATTTGAAAAATTAATTCCCAGCCAGACGTGGATTTGCAGCTTTTCTTCCTCTGCTATACATCTGTGTCTTACCCACAGGCAGCGACATACTCATACAGCACACAGTCATGACTCCAGAGAGTCAGCACGTAGACATAGATATGGGGTTTAAGGAAAAAAAAAAAAAAAGAAATAAATAAGTAGAAAAAACACATATACACACGCTAATGCTCTCCATCTGCCACTTCTTAATTCCCAATTTGAGTTTCTATTTTTGTTAGTGTGTCATTAGTGTGTGTGCTGACTGTAAAGTGGTAAGAATTAATTATTTTCTAGTGCAAAAAGAATAAAGAGAGAGTGAAAGCTACTGCGCTAGCTGTGCCCTGCATGTACCTAGATGGCCTGTGTGTATCTAGCAGCACCTACTCCTCTACCTCCTCTGAACCAACGTCACCATTACTGATGTTCAGGCCAGCCCAGTCCCCATTGATTGTTATTGTTCCATGCTGTTTCACATTAGCAGGAAGTCTTTAACCCCTGACCTGCATTGTCCTGACTCTGTTTTTCTGCCATTGCTCATGTCAGAGGGGACACAGAAAGCGAAGGCACGATCATTAACCTCTGTCAGGGAAACACACTTTTTCGTTTGTCTGACAAAGCCTGTTTATGCCCCTAATTGGATTTTATGTGAGCGGTGAAGAAAGGAAGGTTTTTATTTAAATGGGTTGCATTTTACTCCTGCAGTTAGCCCGAGAGAGCGGTAAAAGAGAAGGCACAGAAAAACTGACAGAAAGCAATATCAGAATTAGTCTTTGTTTCTTTGCAGGCTCAAAGCACTTTCCCCTATTTTTTTGCTGCCTTTTAAATACTTTTCATCCAAACCACCAGATCCCTGCTGTCTCCTTCACATCCATTTCCTGCAGAGAGCATTGATTTCTGTAGGGTGTAAATATGCGCTGCATTGTTTTCTTTGGTAGTTGGTTTGTTGTTGATTTCTTTCTTTTTCTCTTCTTTTCTTTCTTTTTTTTTTTTTCTTTTTTGGATTTTTGTTCTTTTTACTGTATTCAGACCTAAAGCATTTTTGTGAAGACCTGGTCCAAGCGCAAAAACATGGCTCTTCTTTGAGTATATTATTGTCAGAAAATGTTTTGTAAAAATTTTGATGATGATATCAGAAATAAACATCTAAAGATGGGAACTCTGGTGTTGTTTTTGCCTGAATGTGTTGTACAAACTCTTTCATGTTTTAGATTAGAAAAATAGATGAGAATAGCAAAACGAATGTATTTTAAAAAATAAAAGATTTGCTTTGTATAGAGTAATACTAAAGTCATGGCCAGAGTTGTACTGAGTCTTTGGTAGCTTTAGAGGAGTTGTGAACCAGGATCAAGATTCGGCATTATAAAGGTAGGTCTTTCGTTAGATAAGTACTTGACTTTGAAGGCTGAGAGCTTTAAAAAAAAAAAAAAAAATTGACTAGAGGCAAACAGGCCTTTGTGAAATTAGTTAGATGAATCAATAAATAAATGTTAAACTATATAATATATGTATACAGTGTATATATATACAGTACATATATATGTATTCTGCATTTGCAACCTTATTCACTGTGTAAAACATCTGACAAAAGTTCTGCATTCTATTAATTGAATGAAAAACCACATTTTTCATAACATTTCATTTTTCATTTATGTTGAGCGATTGTAGTATTATCAGTTGATGTTTAGCATGAAAATAGTCATCATCCAGTGGTTCCTGTGTTTTGTGGGTTTTATAGAAAATCAAGGTCTTTGTGCAGTGAATGAGATATAATAAAATGCAGTAAAATACACTGCTAGGTCAAAAAAAAAAAGTCATTACTAATAGATCATTGGCCCAGTTTAAGATTTGATGAATAACTTTATGCAATCTCACAACAGTTATTTGGATCCAGAGTTGCAATTTGTGGATCTGCTTCACAGTATCATGGGTTTGGTCTTTGGTCCACACCCTACTCGTCAACAAAGTGTCACAAACTTTTATGTGGTTTCATTGCAGAAAAAAATACAATAATCGTAATCATCTGATCTGCTACTTGCTTGACATTAAAATACATATCTCTGTCCAGTAATTTCTTTATTTTTTTCATTAAGATGTTAAGCCAGTGCTGTTAGTGTTGGACCACTGCATGATGTCTCTCCATCACATCCCAAAGGTTCTGAATGAGTTTCAGGTCTGGATTCTGGTGTGTCCAATACATGTGTGAAAGTGATGTCTAATGCTCTTGAACCACTCTTTCACTAGTCCAGTGAGCCTCATATATCTTGGCATTGCCGCCTTGGAATATACATCAGGGGAGAAAAAAAAAGAATTTAGTCAGCTGACTTCATTTTATGGAGACAGAATGTGGCTGAACCTGGACCTGACCAACTGAAGCAACTCCACATCATAATTCTGCCCCCACATTCTTTTACTGTAGACGTGGTGGGTAATCACTTCATTTGCCTCTCCTCTCACCCTGGTGTGTCCATCAGTTTGGGCCAAGGTCAATCGTTTTCCATTGTTCCACAGACCAACCTTGAGCTCCCTTGCCTTATTTTCCAATTAGCCTCACTGATAAGTGGTTTTCTTAAGGCTACATAGCTGTTTAGCCCCACTCCCTTGAGTTCTCTTCCTTCCCAGTCTTCTTGTTCTCAAACACACTCACTGTCTCTATTAATCATAGCTGTGAGTTCTAATATTCATTTTCCCCCCTACGAACTGATTTCAATGAAGGTTTGAGTTAATGGTTTACTACTTTCCTCTCCTTCCAGGCTTTAATAATGCTTCTGTATGTTCTCACTCTGCTTTTGCTTCTTTCAACAGCCTCCTTAATTGTTTTCTTTGCTTGATGCTGGCCAGTAATTTGACCCTCCTGAAAAAAAGAGTTATATCTTTTCCACAGCCATGGGATGTGTCTTCCAACAAAGTTGTTAAATAAATAAGAAGTAAATAACTTGTAGCCAGCCGAAAGATATTAATTGCTGCAGTAGGTCTGTTTGTTCAATGGAAGGCTCTTACCTATTTGATTAGTTAAATCCAGGTAATAACTATTTTATACAGGCAATTCTTCTTGTGGTGAAATGCAATCAGTTTCTTCTTAAAGCTGTTTTTAACCCTTTCATGCATATTGGTCACTACAGTGGACAACTATTCTCTTGTATATTCATGGATTTTGTTGTTTTACTTGTATATCAACCAACACAGAGGACGCTTATTGGTCAAAACACAGTAATGTCCTGTCAGAGAGCTCCTTGTTTCTGAAAACACTGGGTTACAAAAAAATGTTTTTTGCAAGTTGTCTAGGTTTTTTTCAACTGAATTAGGACCATTTTGCGCCGCTAAATCCAAAACTGAAATCTGTTTTTCTCAATCAGGTCAGGTTTTTTTGCTAATTTGATTTTGAAAAATTTGATCTTCTCACAGAATTGATTACATTTTTGTGACTTTATCCGTTGATTTTTCATATAGTTCTCACCCAAAATAGGTTTTAAGAGAAAAAAAAAAATCATTTGATCACTTGATTCCTGTTAGGTACAATGATGTATTCACCGCAGATGTAGCAGAATACGTCAGGCTTATTTTTGCAAGATCTTCTAGTTGAAGCCATTTCATTGACCTGTAATATAAAAAAAAAACATTAATCATAAATTGGCAAAAGTAAAATCTTCAGAACTTGTTTATTGCAAGAAATATGAAAGAATTTTGTATCATATGATGTGAAAATGCCCATAAATGTAAGCAAAAATGTTAAAAAGCCAATATGTAGCATAGTTCAGAAAGCTGACCTGATTGAGCAAAATTAATGTGATTTTTGGATTCAGCACACCAAAATTATCCTAAATCAGCTCAAAAAACTTAAACAATAAATTTGTTGTTGACCAGTGTAATCCCTTATGGTCCAACTAAAGCAAAAAGTAATTTAAAAGTAAAAATGTGGGTCATTTAGCAACACTAATCTGTCATATTGTCTCTAAAATGTTCTGTCAGAGAGATTTTGAATACTGTGTTTTGACCCATATACATCACACATACACTGTAATTCATAGCATTACTGGAACTTTCCTGTTCTTGATAAATCTCATCTGCAGTAAAATATTTGAGTGTAAATAAATTGCTAATTGTTATTAGACTGTAATTAACATATTTTTTAAAAAACAAAAACTTGTTTTTTTTGTTGCATATTATCTGAGTGAGTAATAAGTAGTATTATAGTATGTTAAAAATGTGAGAAAATATCAGATTAGCAGCATTTAAAAAATCATTTCATAGTTTCAGTCAGTAAATGCATGTTTCTTTGCTTCAAAAATTAAATGCATGGTGTCAAGCTGAGTGGACATTTTTGTAACTCCATGAAAAATAGATTCATAAAAAAAAAAACAATTCAATTACATTGCTTTTTTATGCCTAAAGACAAATAAAAACACTGGGGAAAAAAAAAAATCTTGAATAAGGTTGTCATAATTCCTGCATGAAAGGGTTAATATATGGATCACAAACTACTTTTATTCATTGTTTCTTTTCTTGAACAGAATTCCTGTTGTAACAACACATCATCAGTAGGGGAAAACTAATCTGTCTCACAACGGTCTGGTGTTATTGTCCAGGTAAAATGAAATGAGTCAACATACTGTATATACAGGGTGACACAAAAAAACAGGAACTTTTTAACAATCCAATAAAACCAAGAGTGATGGAAGAAAAATATTTTATTCATAGTAATTGAAACCTTAAAACATGCCATTTAAGAAACAATGATGGAATTTCATTTTTTAAAAATTACAGGGTGACCCAAAAAAAACGGAAATTTTTTAAGTGCGTATTGGCAGACATGAGCAAGTGGCAGCACTGCGAGACAGTGACCTTGAGCAAGTAAACACACCCCCATTTTAGTAACCATTGGCGGCTGTGCGAGAATTGTTCGGTAACCGTGTGATCTCAAGATTCGGTAACGTTCCCTGGCCCCCTAGATCACCAGATTTGTCCGTTTGTGATTTTTTTTTTGTGGGGCTATCTCAAGAGTAAAGTGTACACGACTCGACCAAGAACTCTGGATGAGTTAAAACAGAGAATTCAGGATGAAATTCACAGTATCCCAGCTGAGATGTTGCAGCGGTCAATGAGGAATCTCAACAGCAGATTTCAAGAATGCATTCGTACAGGAGGACGCCATCTACAGGAAGTCATTTTTAAAAAGTGAAAATTCCATCATTGTTTCTTAAATGGCATGTTTTAAGGTTTCAATTACTATGAATAAAATATTTTTCTTCCATCGCTCTTGGTTTTATTGGATTGTTAAAAAGTTCCCATTTTTTTGTGTCACCCTGTATAATGAATTTAATAAAATGAAGTCTGGATCTTTCGCCACTTGGAGAACTGCAATCGCAGAGACCAAAGAGAGAGGATAAGAATTCACACCAGTCTGGCAGCCTGTGGGTAGCTTGGCTGGGTGTTTCCTCAAAATAGCAACAGCTTCCACAAAGACCATGATAAGACAAAGGAACAGAGACCACAACATGAGACACACTGTGATCACATTGTGACAATGCCTTCACAATGTGTGAAGAGATTGTCATCCCCTGTTGCTCAGTTTCTCACAAATTCCTCATCAATATACTATTCTTGAAATCGGCCAACATGCCGGGACAGCGCTTCAGGCTCATCCTTGGTCTTCACAGAAAAACATCAACTGAGCAACAGTATCTATTCTGCTCATAGAAGCTGAGAGCACACATGACACAAAGCTTTGGATGTTGACATTGTAAACACTTTATTGGATGCTGCATTTACTCAACATCTTTAGCTGCTTGTACTTCACACAGAAATGGACAGCATTACGTAACACAAAACCTGCAGTATACCATAATCTTTTGACATATATACCATAATTACCTTTCAGCATATTAATCAAGATTAGTGGTTCTCAAACATTTTACAGTGGAGTAGTCCCTGAAATATTCTTTGTTTTTTTTTTTTTTTAGCCAAGTACCCCCATCTCTTGCTTCAGCATTTTTGGTTGAAAAAAATTGTCAAAATTTGTTCACCTGCTAAAGGTGTCTGTTTATATTTTCAAAACTTTGTTAAAAAAAAACAAAAAAACAAAACAAAACATATATTTCACTGAAATATATATTTTTTAAAGGAAATTTTGTGTACAAAATACAAACTGAAAAGTGCCCTCTTTCACTGATAAGAAAAATAAATAAATTGGTCATTAATTAATTCGTTTTCATTCATTTCATTTGTTTGTTTTTTTTGAGCATTTACAGAATACATGCAAATTCAAAATTCCAAAAATCATTCATCTATACTTGAAAAGGAGTGGGAAGAAGAAAAACGTATTAATAGATTAACCTTTTATAAAAAAAAAAAAAAAAATAAATAAATAAAAAATTACTTAGCAACTTGAATAAACTCATTTTGAATAATTTAAAATAGAAATGTTCTTAAAATGCTACCAAAGCTAAAACAAGATAATCGACAATACAACTATTATATGAATATATTTACTGTGTTTTATATTTCAGCATTAATTCTCATTATTTATTTTGTATTCCGTACATGATGACTTACTTAATGTATATTTCCAAAAATAATTTCAAGTACCCCCTGAGTGTCTTCCAAGTACCCCTGTGGGTACGCATAGCCCACTTTGGGAACCCCTGATCTAGATGGTTAAAATGAAAAAGGCTTCTTCCTGCTTCTGTTGACTGTTTAGGTCTATAGAAAATCTACCATGTGATGCAGATTTTGGTTAATCACAGGTGATTTTTAGACGAGTAGATGTTTTAATATGTAACTGACAGATATGATTACTGCTCGCTGCTGAGAGGTTCTCAGACAAAACTCGTGGTTCAACATGAAGGCTTGTAAAATACTTCCATTCTTATATGGCAAAGTGTTTATTTATCTTTATATTTTCTCATTTGATTTGGACTGAGATGGGAAAGCTGCACACAGAGGATGAATACACATTTTGTAATACTGGAAGTGTAAGTTCATTGAACCTTATTAACATCTAGATGTGTGCAAAAACTTAAAACTGAGAAACAAGTGTATAAAAATAAAATAATAATAACTACATAAATACAGTTTTCAAAAACTAATAAGCCTTGTGTTTTGTATCCATAGCACGGAACTGAAGTGCAGTGAAGTGAACTACGAACAAATACAGTATGCTTCATTGCTGTAATTAGGAACAAACAACTGCATGAAGACTGCTAGAATATTTAAATGAAAAGAGACAATAAATAAAAGTAGTTTGTGATCCTGGAGATGCATGCCTCCACTAATTAAAATGAGTTAATATGTGTATGTTATATAACAATCTTATTCCTCTTTTATAATTTACTGTGATTTTCATTTTTTCTCCAGAAACGCTTTAGGATATAGAGGCTCTGGTCTTAACAAGTTGCAGAAAACCATTTCTACAGTGGAAGTCTCTTACCTATTTGCTTATTAAAGGTGTTGTGTGGTGTTATTGTCCATGCGATGGTTGATGGAGGTGAAATGACTCTTAAAAAGGAGGTAACATACTGTTGACTCTGGTCTTAACAAGTTACAGAAAACTATTTCTACAGCTTCACCACCTATGGCACTATACACCATGAACAATATGAACTTTGTGCTACTTCTGAGTTTGTGGTTAATTGTATTTAAGAATCTTGCTGGTCCGAGGGATAGAACCACGAAAGATGCATTTCATTATATGAATGCATACATCTAATTGTTTTCACCTTCCCAGCAACACTAGTGCCAACTGCAAGCACGACAACATTGGCGGACGATATTGTCTCACAAGTGTGAATTCCATTGGCATCCAAACATGTATGATATATAATTAACCTATGTTGGCCTGTTTTACTTATTACCCCACCCCCCAAAGGGAAGGCAAGGGGTATTGTTTTTGGTTTGGTTTCTTTATTTCTTTGTTAACACTCTAGCAGTAAAACTATCAGTTGAATTCATACCGAAGTGGGTTTATACATTGCCAGTGACCCAAAATAGATGCGGTTACATTTTGGGAAAACTGGGTCAAAGTTAAAATTTTTTATTAATTTTTAAAATCTTTTTTTCTTCTCCCATTTACTTATAATGGGCAAAATTTCAAACATCTATAAAAATATCAATTTTGTTAAAATTTTCTTCAAACTTGCCACTTATATAGAGGCAGTTGATATGCAGACATCACCACACGCATAGACATGATGATGACATCAGCTGGATCGACACCAAAATAAGCTACAATACGTGCAAGGGGTGGGGTTTGATGTGCCTGACACCACTTGTTTATTTATTTATTTTAACTAGCGGCATTGTACCCGTGGTGCCATTGTATGATCGTATGGTAAGTAGAACTTGTCTGCCACCACTATCCATTTGTAGACTACCATTTAATCATGCATTGTGCAGGTAATAATTTGAGCCAACATGTGAGGCATGAAGGGAAGAGCATGTATTTGTTTGGCCTGTCAAGCATGATTAAATTCACACAGCGATCGTGAACTGCAGCCTTCACATTGTTGCATCGTCTGCTGGCAGTAGGAATTTCATAAACGGCAGCATAACCACTTCTGAAAATGGAGTATGGAGGCCGGGATGAAGAATTCAAAGTAGAGAGAGGCTAAAATCACCCAGCATACCTCTCAACATTTGAATAGGGACATAAAATTGTGCCTAGTAGATAGTCAGGTAATGTTTCTATTCATTTGGTGAGTTTGGCGGCGATCGGGCCTGTGAAGGCTGAGGAAAATCCATACGAACGCCCTGCTGTGCTGCAACATCGATCGATCGGACACAGAATGTGCATTATATAGTAGGATGGTCATCCTCGAGTTGCTGTGATTTTTTATATTTTAAGAGATGTAGTTTAGGCTGTCCCCTTTCACATGAGGCTGTATACTTAAAAGGTTCATGAAAAGGTTGGATATTAAATGCTTAAGAACCCCCCCCCCCCCATGCCACATAACCTACATTCCAGAGTTTGTGTTTATCCTACAAACTTTTTGAGAGATTAGTGACAGAGAAACGCACGCAAAAGCTGACCAAAATGCAGCTGAGTTGGTCTCTGGGTACCCAGAGTGAATGAGTACCGCCAGTGTCACAGAGATTGGAGATCTGTTCGCTTCAGCCTGCTGTCACTTCAGGTGCACACATCATGTCATCACTGCCTCGGAGGAACATGACAGCCCTGCTCACAGTGGTTTTTGGGACATGGGGTCTTGCTATCTTTTACTTTTCTCCTCCAATGATCATACACCCTTAGGAGTAACATCAACATTAACTTCAAGCAATTTGTCAGTATTTAATAATAAAATGTTTAAATTCAGCTTGTAGCACATTTGCCATTTAATCTGCTGTTAACAGCTGATAGATAATGCTAATGATAAGAGTCATCGCTTTATGTCTAAAGCATAAAGTAATTTAAAGGAAAATAATGTATATGTATATAAATCAGAATGACTGGCTTATCCTTAATGTTCAAGTACCATAGAAAATGTGTTGTAATGTAATACTTTTATTTGCACTATTATCTGTTTAGTGCAGTATTAAAGGACTATAGTGAAAATGCAGAATTGGTGCAAATATACATAAAGAATATATTGTCTGGTAATGTTTGGCATGCATGCAGTTGCTATATGAATAATTTTATGCAAAGTGGCGACTGACACAGTACTGTGGCACGAAGTATCAGTTTGTCTATAAACACAGAACCAATCAGCACCCTTTTATATCATGTGTAGACTAGTAACTTGGTACATCCTGAAACGTACCAAGGCAATGAAATAGCAAATAGATGAAGAGATTTAGCTCAGTTGATAAAGTTTCGGACTGTAACACGTAAGACTCAAGTTCAGTTCCTGTGCTGGTAGGTAAAATCCAACTTTGATATGAATCAGCCACTGGGACAACGTTCAGAGTGCAGAATTCAGACCACAGCACTCAATACCAAAGTTATTATCGTTAACGAAAACTAACGAAATGACGAAAGCTAGAATTGAAAAAACATTTTCATTAACTGAAATAAATAAAAACTATAATTAAAAGAAAAAAATGATAACTAACTGAAACTGTATTGTGTGCTCACAAAACTAAAACGGATAAAAGTTATGGATAAAATTCCCTTGGTTTTCGTCTTTGTCAATGTCGGATTGATATGAAATCAATTTATTTCACTCAAGCAATTTTAGTTAGCGGCACCATATGATATTTAATGGTCCGTCACTTCTCGTCACTTGTCGTTTAGAGTCAGAGACTAAAGTTGGGAGAAAGGAGCAGAGTCCTGTCTGGGATTTATTTGAATACAACGGCGAAGAAGGTAAACGATATGAAGAAAACTAAAACTAAGCATTTAGAAAATAACACAAACTAATAAAAACTACCAAACCTGCTCTAAAAACTAATTAAAACTAACTGAATTAGAGAAAAAAAAAAGTCAAAACTAAATAAAACTAAACTATAATGAAAAATCCAAAACTATTGTAACCTTGCTCAATACACAACTGACGCAGAACTGAGAAGTCACACAGCACATGGCTGCAACTAACATGTAACTGCCCACCTTCTCCAGCTTCAATTTCACTGACTGCACAAACAACACTATAAAACAACATATAGAGTATTTACAACAAGAATTCCCATTCTATACTATACACGATCACTAATTTGTTGTATCTTCCATCAATTGCCACAGTACTGTGGTAGCAAAATACACAAAAGAATGCACTGAAGTATACGCCTTATATCACCACTGTGGCAACAAGAGGCTAATGAGTTCATGTAACAGTGATTGTCTCTAGTACAAATGCTAACTTTTGATTGGCTCTGTGCCAATAGACACACTGATATTTCATGCCACAGTACTGTGGCAGTAGCCATTGCCAATTTTAGAACCAGCATTTTAGTATTTTTTCCATTTTTCTTACTGGATATTGTTCACTGAAATAAAATGCTTGGAGAGGCATCATACCAAAATTTGCCAAATTAGATGAGTAGGAGTTTTCCCCTGCAAAGGAACACCTTATCTCAAAAGGTTAAAAAAAAAAAAAAGGCCTGACATAGCTGAGGGGTCAGCCTCTTTCAGCTGATTGCACACTGCCTCATCGCAGTCTGTGTGAAAAAGCCCTTGGCTGGTGGTTGATTGGCCGGGTCAGGTGGTTTTTGTAAGTATGCGCTGCCTGATTCTCACTGACCTTTAAGAGTGATGGCAGTGTACGGCTGGAAAAGGAAAAGAAAAATTCATCGGTTTGAGACTTTCTGGTGTTGTTTCTCAATGTTGTGCAACTGCTTTCATCCTCGTCTTCTTGTTTCTTTTTTGTTTTTCCGACCTGTATTTTAACCAGGTCAAGATTTCTATGACAGTATTTCCCTACATTCAGCATTCAGTGTAAGTAATAGAGCTCCTGGGGGAATGGTAAAGTGTTGTCCTCAGACCACCTACACTGGCTTTTAACTGTACTCTAGCGCTGTTTGGATGCAGCTTGAGTATATTTCAACGAAGATTGTTGCCTACAATGTATGACCAAAAGGAGCCATGTTTTTCTATCCCCCCTGGCGCTTTTCTTTTATAAACTGTCTGACCTCAAATGAGCAACCCACATTTAAAAATAGATTTTATAGCTTTTTCTGTTTTTTTCTTCTTTCAGTGTTACTCATTATAAATAATAGTTTAAAACAAAAAAGAAAAAAAAAAACTGTTCTTACATTTTATTGCAATTTAACCTTTAAAAACCTTGTTGTGACTTGAAGGATTTTTTTCCCTCTACATTTAACCCTTCGGAAGTGAATTATAACCATTTATTATAATATTATCCCCTGCATTTTACATTTGCAGTGAATATCTTGTATTTTCCTATAATTAATTTACTGATAATATAGATGTTCATAAAGTAAATTCAGACATCATTATATAAAGAATCTGAGTGTCCAAAAAAATGCATTTGACACAGCTGAATAGCTGACGAACAACATATTACCACAAGAATTTCATAAAAGTCATTAAACATTTAGATTAATAGCTGCTTTTCCTCAACAGAGGCTATTTAGGTCTTTAAGGTTTATGATCACAAAATTCCAGATGCAGTTGCTGAGCTTGTCATGTTAAAGTCCAGGCATTGGCTGTTATTGCAACTTGCTCTGCATTTGCCAATTCTTATTTTACTCTGATGTACGGTTCTGGCAGATGTTCGTTGGAGAAATGCTGTGTACTATCTTGTAGCTAAGTTCAATTATTTATTGTGTCAAGAAAGCCATGAGTCTAAAAATTATTGGAAGGTCTTCAGGTGCACCGATGTTTCTAATATCCTGTGTGCTCTTGCTTGTGCTGGCTGAATCATCATCAAAAAAATAGGACCAATGGCCCTGTAGCTTACCGGCCAAATTAAAAGCTTTGGGAAATGTATCCAGATGCCATTTACTATCACCCAGCTCTGTGTATTTATTATATTACAGAAATAGCCCATGTTTTAGTCATATTCCAATCAGATCTGTAAAAAATTCAAATTCTAACTTGATTCATTTATATTTACTGATTTATTGGATCAATCCACTTCCTATCTTTTATAATGGGAACATTTTTCAAAGTTGCACCAAATCCAGAATCAAATCCGGATCGAAATAATTTCAATATCTTGTGTTGACATCATCATAAAGAAGCTGTATACCAAGTTTGAAGTCAATCAGAACTGTAGTTTCGGAGAAGAAGACGATTGAAATGTTTTCCCCATAAGAGCCCATGTTAAATTTTCCGTAAGTTCCCAAATCCAGAAGAAAATCCTGATCAGCATGTGGCCATTATGTTTTGGTCATCTCCCCATCAGGACTGGACTGTAGAAATTTCAACTTGATATCATTTGTATTTACTGAGTTATTGCATCGATCCACTTCCTATCTCTTATAATGGGGAAATTTTTCAAAGTCGCACCAAATCCAGAATCAGATCCGGATCCAAATTTCTCTAACTTTTGTTGACATCATTATAAAGAAGCTGTATACCAAGTTTGAAGTCAATCGGAGTTGTAGTTTTGGAGAAGAAGACGATTGAAAGTTTTGTAACGGACGACAGACGATGACGGACGACAGACGACGGACGATGACAACGGACGACGCATGACGACAATAGCTTACAGCATGTCGGCCGGTAAGCCAAAAAAAGAGACAAACTAGAAGCTGTAGCATCCACAGAGTCATTGTTGCTTCCATAACTTTTGCCAAGCTGTCAAAAGGTAAGGAGTAATATTTGTTTCCACCACTGTACTACTTACTCACTGTTGGACAGCGCTTACATGTATAAGGCATTTTGTCCATTTTTTTCCCCCCTTTGCTTCTAATATAATTAAGAACTAAAATGAACTGACTCATCAACCACTTTGCAAAACACAAAAAATCATTTTTTATTTATAGTTTGTGAAGAGTCAGATTTTTTCAGCATTTTTAAAAAGGCAAAGCGCTCTTACAGACCACAAGAAAAGGTATAAGTTAATATTTATTTCCTAAGTCATCTAATGTTCTGCTGTAAACATAATAGTTTATTTACAGAGAACATGACAAAAAACCAAAAAAAACCCTGTAAAAATAACAAGTGAATCACAGATCACAGCTAGGTTTTTCAGGCCAACAGCAAAGAGTTAGATTCCAGCAGGTAGGCTTTAAACAAGGGTTATCCAAAAACAACCACCTACTGTGAAAGGACTCATTAGAAGAGTACAGCAGAGAGAGGCAGAACTGCTCCATCTCAGACCTAGGCAAATCTGAAGGTGCACTTTCAAGGTCACTAAAGTTTTTCTGGACCATATCTAAAGGGCCCTCAAGGAAGGGCATTTAGCATGGATCAAAAACACACACTTTTGGGATATTGCTCCCCACTAGGTGTTTGTTGAGAACAGTGTGGATAATGGAATGTACGGCCAGCCCAAGTCTTGCTCACCTATCCATCTTCATCAACTCTTTTCAGGCATAAAGGCATATTTCCTGGGGATGGTAATATCAGTCCAAAAAAAAAGAAAAAAAAAAAGTCTCAACAACTACCAGCTTGATTAAAATTTAACTTTGCACAGACATTAATTTTTATGGGTCTGCATTGGCGACAGCTGTGGAGGAGGCATAATGTTTTGAGGGTGACTGTCTGTCCATATTTCAGGAATGCTGTGAGGTCATTTCTCCTAATTAGGGATGTCCGATATTGGCTTTTTTTTTTGCCAAAAACCGATATGCCGATATTGTCCAACGCTTAATTTCTGATTCCAATATCTACCGATATCGCTGCCGATATATGTGGGATATTAAACTAATTTTAGGTAACATCACATATCTCCTGTCATGGAATTAACACATCATGCCTAATTTTATTGTGATGCCCAGTTGGATGCATTCTCAAATGCAACAAGGCTTTTAAAATGTAAACACTGTCTGTGCAAAGAATACATACTTCCAACTTAACTCTTTCCCCGCCAGAGCATTTTCCAGTGAAATCTGTTCTTTTTATGTGCAGGGGTTCAGGGTTAGGGTTAGGGTTAGGGATCTTTGAAGGGAGCCATTCAATCAGGAGCCGTTCACTGAAAAGAACCATTCAAAAAACTGGCTCTTTTATGTTTTTTGCATTCTTTTGAAACACAGATGTTTTAATGATTAAATAGGCTACATGTGATGATTGACATTACATTTTAAAGGTGTTTAATTGGCGCGGCGGTAAATATTATCTTACTGTAAAAAAGAATAGTTAGTTCAAATCAGTGGTGGCTGCTCGTCTTTCAGAGAGGGGAAGCTCATTGTCGGCTTACATCAAAAAAAAAGTTATTTAAACATAAATTCGGCCCTCCATTACTTTTCAAGAAAATGGTCAGTGATCGTATCGTACCAAGTAGGCATCTTTTCCAGGGACTGGACCAGTGTCCTCTCAATGGCCAGCAAAGCTAGGCTGCTTAGACGGCCTTGGCCCATTGTGTTGCGAGTGTAAGACTTCAGCCTTTGTTAACTAGAGATGCTCCTTTCACTCTGACCTAGCCGACAGTTTGATTGATTTAACTATCTACAAAACGATATTAAACTTGAACAGGAAATGATTAAATTATGTAACTGAAACAAGAAAACACTAAAATTATGTTAAATTGAAACAAGGAAGTACAATGAGTGTGTTTTATTTACAGTGCAAGAAATGAATGAGTAATTTCATAGTGGTTTCTCTCTCGATTTCACAGCAGAATGCGCGACGGTATTAAACTGAACTCTGTCAGTGAAGGAGAAGATCTCAAAATAGCTGTCAGTCAAATGGGATTCAGCCTTTCAACTGATCCTCCAATCAGCACGTAGGATTCTGGCATCCAGCCCGGCCAAGCTCCGCCCACAGCTCCATTCACCCCCAGAGATGCCCGGCGTCCGGGGTCGGGACAACATCGTGGCATTTATCCAATTACCGTCCAGTTTTGAGGCAATGAAAAAAACTGTTCCACTCAGTCCCATTGAAGCCCAGAGACGCCCGGCGTCTACGGACAAATGCACTGAGCAGAGATGTATGAGAAAACAGCGCAACGGGAATGGATGAGAAGTGAACAACATCGCGTCCGTTGATTTGTGATAAAGCTGATTCTGAACAAACTCATCTTTGAGATGAACATGTTCTAACACATTTGTAGTCAATGAAATGTCAACACAACCGAACATATTTAACCATTTAATTTTTGTAATTTTAGGGGAAGCCAGGCTTCCCTTGCAGTCTGTGAGAAATCGCCACTGGTTCAAATGTGTGGGCTAAATACATGACATGAGAGGTGACATTAGGCAAATGCTGGAATTTGACAAAAAACATCACAGTACATTATGTGGACTAGTCTGTAGCCTAAAAATGAAGAAGAAAATAAAACATTTTCTTATGAAATAACATTTTATTCTCCTCAAAACAAGAACAATAAACGTGTGTAAACATGGAAAAAATTGCACAAACACAACAGTGATTAATCACTGCATTTACTTAAATACCTGAACTATAGTGCAATTCTCAAGTTGCATGCCCATCTTTTCTTTCTGAAAAGTGCATCCAAATTCTTCTCCTTTTTCTTTGGCTCATTACTCACAGGTGGTCACTCACTCTCAAACTTTTCTCTGCTCACCTCACGCTTCAAACTGTTGTTTTTTTGTTAACTTCATGAGACATGCGCAGTGCACTCTTTTTTTCTGCTCGAACATTCTCCTCCTGCCCAATGCCTCCCCAGTGACGCTAAATTGACAGGCAATCGGGCACTCCCTCCTTAAAAAAAAAAAATGAACGACTCTTTACCAAGACTCCGTTCCCATCGTTCATTTCAAAGAGCCGTTCAAAAGATTTGATTTGTTCGTGAACATCACATCACTAATGATTGGTCTTGAACAGTATATAAATCTTAATGCCTTGGTAAATTAAAAGCACTTCCTGTACTGGCAAATTTCATTGAGCTAACTTCCTGCCTAACTTCCATCCATGCTACAATATATTAAGTTTAATAATTATACAAAGCAGTTTATATTGCAAAAGATTTCAATTTAAATCAACTTGGAATTGAATACAATGAACTGATGATATTAAGTTAATGATTATACAAAGCAATTGACATTGCAACGAATTTTAAGTTAAATTAACTTGGCATTTAGTGTGTTATACTTAAAATAGCAACTCTATTCAAATCAAGCATTTAAGTTTAATACACTCAAGTTTTCATTACTCATTACTTAATTTTTTTAAGTAAACTCAACTTATCCGGTCATACAGTGTAGACCCCACACATGAAGAGAAAAAAATCAGGCATTGAACAGTTTTGATCGTACTGTGTGTGGTGTGCTCCGATAATTTCAACACAGCACAATACATCCATCATGATTCTGTCCCACCACCGATCTAGAATCTAGTCCTCCAAGCCAGAAATCTCACATGATCAAACGTGATCTCACAAAAATTAAGAAGAAGAAACATAGCATGACTTGGGAGCAGAGTCCTGAATTGGGTTGGGTTACCCCCCCCCCCAAAAAAAGGGTCAGGTAACCCCAAAAACATGTGATGATGAGTTAAAAAAAAAAAAAAAAACTTTTTACTTTTGCGAGTAAGGGTAAAATTAAACGAAATGCAGGTGGGTAGAGGGCAAGGAAGTGAAAAAATAAAAATTTGTGGATCAAAATAATTTGCAGCACATTTAATGCTGATGATCATCTAATTTCACCACGGTTGATCCACATCTGGTTTTATTTTGAAGTGAGCTTCACATCTGTTTACGTCCAGCCACAGATGTCATTGAGCAGCGCATATTAGAGATTTAATGATGGCCTGGAGTTTAGGTAATTTGAAGCCCTTAAAAGTGAGTTATGTGTAGAAAATGGGTTTGACAACGGGTCGGGTCAGGTTGTGGGTCTAATGTACGTAGGTATGGGCAGGTGTGGGTTGGGAAAAATGGACCCGTGCAGGACTCTGCTCGGGAGTCGTCAGCTTTAAGAATCAGAATCTCTTTATTGTCATTGTACAAGTACAACGAAATTGAGATAGAGCTCTGCAACTTGGTGCAGAAATTACAAGGTACAACAAAAGACAACAGAAGGCACACTATTTACATTAGGAAAAAAAAAGATAGAGGTGTAGCTAGGAAAGAGACACATGAAGATTTTTCGTTGTAAATATTGAACAAATTCAGTGATTACGATTGTCGGCCCCAACTCCTTTCAGAGCGGATTATCCGGACAAATTCACTCTTAACACACCTCAGACCACAGGATAATCTTATAAAACACGAACTAATTTGGCGTTTGCTGTTCTTGGCCGGGACGAGGGAAAATCGGGACAAACACAGCCTGAATATCTTTAAGTGTATACCCCACTTAAGATTCACTATACATAGATGCTGCGCCAGTGGCATGAAACAGTTCATTTCCTGTCTCCTAAGTATATGTTGTCAAGGGGGTAAAGAATGTTGTGTGGCTGGAAAAAAAGAAATAATGATAAATAAAGTCTAAATAAAATAATAACTATCATTTGCTTTATTACCTACGGCTTTTGACTTCCTTTGTCATCAGAAAACTCTAATGAGATGTGAGAGCACAGAGACAGGCATCAAACAAAGTTAATTTCCTACTCATCTGTGTCTCGGGGGGGAAAAAGTACAAATAAATAAAAGAGGATTTCAGTGTCAGAATGTTCAGAAGATATGTGGTTTGTGAAAAATAGGACCAATATTTACATGGGTGACAATGTCATCTATGGTCACTCTGACTTCTGCTATCATATCGAATTAGATCAGTCTGCAGTAGAGAAACCCAGAAAGAGAAAATCACCTCAGTGAAGCATCTTGTTCTTAACTGTCTATGTCATGAAGCATTTTTGATTGCAATGCATGAAATACTGTCTTAATGTTCACAAAAATAGGATAGAATGATAATGTGATGCCATTTCATATGAAACAGGTTAGAGGTCAGCTTCACCGGTACATTATAATGACCATCAGACACACTCCTCTGACCATTAAATCACATCATTCCCTGTCTTTGAAGTTGCATTCTGATCGGTAGACTTCAGTATAATATCAAGATGTATCTTTGTAGATATCGAGAATATGTCATTTCAACCTGCAATCCCGTTGGTTAGTTTGTACATAGGGATGGGAATCGTTAAGAATTTAACGATTCTGATTCCATTATCGATTTTGCTTATCGATCCGATTCCTTATTGATTCTCATTGGGTGAGGGAATAAAAGAATACAAACGGGTGTATTTGCAGTAACTGTCTTTTATATTTCCATCTCTGCACAGAAAATATAACATATACAGTATGTAAAAATAATAATAACAGATGACGCATGGCCAAGTTTCGGGGGGGGGTGGGGGCGGCGGCATGCAGTGAAAACAAAACTTAGGACGCTTTACTAATTCCTCTATTGCTGCATTTCTACTATGTGGAACCAGTTCAACTCGGCTCGGCTTGTCTCCTGTCATTGTGCACCTCATTTCCTATCCCCTACCTTCAGAAACTTGTATTTGGGTACGGCGTTTGTTGCCTGCACCGGAACCGGAACTGGGCCTGGCATTCACTCTGCCGCTACATTCACAAGCGCCGCTAAGTAGCTTATCGAATACATGACATTCCTGTAAATGATTCACATGCTGTGGACAAATGTTTGAGCAGATTGGAGGGATTCCACCCTTCTGAAGACATGGAAGCTTTGCAAGTGTTCCAAGTAAGTGAACCTGGTGTCGTCTTTTTAGACCATTTCTGCCCCAACACCATGTTGGCTACGTTCTGACCAAAACAATGAAGCGTACGTGTGATGTAATCGCGTATGCGCAACTAAGGCGGAATCGATAAGCAGAATTGTTAAGCAGGAAGGCAAACAATTCCAAGGAATCGAGCTACTGCGAACCGGTTCTCAAAAAGAACCGGTTCTTGATTCCCATCCCTATTTGTACATCATCTCAGCAGTCACTTATTGAAATGGTCAGCCAAAATTTTGAGTTTGAGTTTTTCTAAATCTTTAGTTGCAAGACTGTGAACTTCATTTACACACAACCACCATATAGAAACCCCAGCAGAGATATTGCCATATTTTGTCTAAATTTGACTGGGCTTAGAGTCTTATTCAAGTTAAAATTGTACACCGACTTTACATTACTAAAGTTAAGTTATCCAAAATTTACCCAGGAGTTAATCCTATTTGTAACAGATGTAGACAAGTACCTGCTACTCTCTTCCACACTTTCTGGTCATGTTCAAGTCTAACTGCATTTTGGTCTTCAATATTTGAAGCGTATTCAGCAATTTCAGGTCTGACCATTGACCTCTGCCCTTTTATCGGACTTTTTGGCATACCGTTAGAAGATCTCCCTCTACAAAGGCCACAATTAAATGATATAGCCTACTCCTCCCCTTTAGCACGGCGACTCATCCTACTATAATGGACATTCTGTGTCCGACGCGTATCCCGGTGTCCCAATGTTGCAACACCGGAGGGCGTACGGTTGCAATGCCACTGTTGCACCACGGGAGGGCACTATCGTACAATAGCACCACGGGTACACTGCCGCTAGTTCTTTTAAATTGGAAGAATGACAAACCCCCTCCTTTGGCGGATGAATATGTGATGTCATGTTTTTCCTTAAAATGGAAAAGATTAGATACACATTGAATGGATGAATGGGGAAGTTTTCTTTTATTTCTTAGGTAGAACAGCTGACAATGCACCTTGACTCTGGTTAATGTGTGCTGTGTACAAAGTGATTGGGTAATTACATAATGGAACCTTTCAATTTTTTTTTAATTTTTATTACCTCCGCCAGGAGGTATTGTGATCGCTTTGCTTTGTGTGTTTGTTTGTTAGCAGGATAACTCAAAAAGTTATGGATGGATTTTCATGAAATTTTCAGGAAATGTTGATACTGGCACAAGGAGGAAATGATTAAATTTTGGTGGTGATCGGCAGGGGGGGCAGATCTGTCTCGGAGGAGGTCTGTGCTCTCCAAGTGCTTTTCTTGTTTTCATTTATTTTTTGTGGCATCTGATACCTCTGTTATATGTCTCAGTGTTTGTCTTACTTTTTGTATGTTTGAAAGACTGAAAAAAAATTTAAATACATTGATCAAAAAATTAAAAAAAAAAAAAAAAATGACTGGGCCAGACCAAATTCACAAAGTGTAGTTCTTGTTTTAGTAAGACCATGCATTTATTCATTCATTTTCTATATCCGCTTAATCCGCTGTAGGGTCATGGGGAGGCTGGATCCTATTCCAGATACCATCAGACGAAGGCTGGATACACCCTCAGTAGGGCTGAGCATGAAATTATCACTTAAGTACCTTTACTTAAATTCATTCAAAGTCTTCAGTATCTACGTATATCATGATCACATACATGGACTGTGTTTCCATGCATCCCAGTTTTGATCATATTCAGAATATGGAGTTAACATGACATACAGATGAATCTTCATACTCACATTCCTATACATACATGATAAAAGCACTTTAATTTAATATCATGTTACAGTAGGCGCTATGCAACTCAAAACCTTCAGTGGCTATAAAAAAATAAGGTCACTTTGGTTTCAAGCAGACATAGCTTTAAAAATGCCAACATTGCATTGTGGATTTGTATTACTGGTATTAATCCCCTGCCAGCAACAGGTTAACATGTCCTCCAGCTGTTATTCTGTCACTGCCACCATGTAAGACAATGAGGAGGATGAAGATTTGCAGCCGTGACTGATGACAGAGGGAGTTCAGTGACTGATTTTAATGTTAATCCACATAATGAGGTTTCTGTCATGTTTTTAACCATGGCCTAACCTAATGTAAACCATTGTACAGTTGGCTGCTTTACAGGCTTGAACAAGTCAACATTTTTCGATCTAATCTGCTAAGCATATTTCATTTTTGTCATTACTTAATGATAAAACTCCATGTCATATTGGACTACTCCAGCTGGACCAGGGGTGTCAAACTCATTTTAGTTCAGGGGCCACATTCAGCCTAATATGATGTAAAGTGGGCCAGACCAGTAAAATAATACAAATAACAGGATAAGAACTTTTGAGTGAAAAAAGTAAAATTCAGTAATGAAAATGTTTAAATCTACAAAGTGTGCTCGAACATAATGTTAATACTGATTTTAATGCTTAATGCTGACCATAAGTTTTCTTTTCCTGGCTCCTCACAACTGTTAGTTTGTCAGACACCTGTGTCCTTCAAAACATGAATGTTTCTCTCAGTCAGCTTCTCAATTCTGCATATTGTAAGCTACTTTATCTCTAAAGATAGCACAATGTACAATTTGACCTTTTAGCCCATAGCAGAGCATGAGCTCTCTCAGTTCTGGAATTCAACAAAGAGTTACTTTCCCAGACTTCCCAGAATGACTCCAAGGTCTTACATTCTGTCCTGTGTCCATCTGACATTCTTTCTTTACTTAGCAACAGTATCATACGTCATATTAACCAACCCCATGTAAGCTTAGTACAGCCTCTAATGTTTAAATCTACAAAGTGTGCTCGAACATAACATGAACAAATATTAACGACCTGAAAATTCTTAATTAAAATAAGTGCAATGTTAATAATATAATGCCTTAGTTTATCATTTATACATGTGAATCACAACTTAGAGATCACAGTGGATCTACAAATACACAAAACATAAAATAACAGACAGAATATTATTAAAATTCCACATACTTCTCTTAAGACATGTCAGATATTCACATTTTTTGTAAAAGGCTAGTCTGTAAATGTAAACATTTTTGTGTAATTTTACTGTTTTTTTACACTGAAACAAAGAGAAAAAATTGCAGTTTTCTTTATTTATAGGATATTATGATAGTATTTTACTAGTCTGATCCACTTTAGACTGAAATGACCTAAAATTATTTTAACACCTTCGATGGTTACTGTCTTCAGTGTAATTTTTGCATTTCACAAATTCATCCCAGGGGCCGGATTGAACCCTCTGGCAGGCTGGATTTGGCCCCCGTGCCGCATGTTTGACACCTGTGAGCTAGAGTATCTCAAGACCAGGATAAGGTCTTACCTAGGTCACTGAAATCAGGATGCTTGCTTCACCTCATTTCCAGGATATACATAAACAGATTCAATGATATAATCTTCACCTCGACTGGCTGCAATCATCAAATTACAATTGTTTTTTAGATGCGTCTATAAATAATAAAAATATTGCCATATGCGTAAACATCCACAGTTTTCAGATAACACTGATTTGGGTGATCCCCCAACTGTTCTGGAAAAAAATGATCTAAGTTTAAAATGTTTGGTGCTAATGAGCAAACGCATATGTTAGCTAAAAGTATCACTGTGCCTCCTAGAGCTGCTTACAGGACCTAATTAACAACTTTTGTCACTATGATACTTCTTTTTCTTACCAAGATGTATTTCCTTTGTTTGCAAGGAAGTTACAGAGCACAACTGCTTTCTTTTACAAGCAGGAGTGAACTGTGTACTGCCATGTCTTGCCTGGGGTCTCAAAGGATTTCAATCTGTCTTGCTTTTTTCAGTATACTCCCTTGCGTGGAGGTTTTAGTCTCTCTCATGGGGAACAATCACTCTACAGAGCTAGACCTCCTCTTACCTGACTCAAACCACTTTTGTCTAAATTGGTGCTTCTTCCCGATGCGAGGCCTCCCAAGGCAGCACACGCTCACAGCTAATGCATTATTTGAAACACTACAGTAAAGCTGCACTAAAACCACATATACACTGAGTAGAGCCTGTAGTATTACAACAGCGATATGGACTTCATTACAGCAAGACAAAGTAAAGCTAAGAGCTGCACATCAGAGACTAGAGAGGCTGTATGTTACTCGAGGAACGTTTGCAGGAACATAATTACCTTCATGAAGGAGATAATGCAAGTGCCCATATCTGTTTGTTGGTTTGTTTGTTTGTTTGTTGGCTCATCTGTCAACAGGATTACACAAAAACTACGACATCGATTTGCATAGAACCTCATGGAAGCCCAGGGCGTGGGCCAAAGACAAACCCATTAAATTTTGAAGTCCATCCATGAAAATAGACAGCTGATGTTTTGTCTTATCTTTTTTCTTTTCTTAGTAGGACATTTGATTAAATGGACAGGACTGTGTGGCATGCACATGAGGTATGCACTCTATCACATGCCCATTTTCGGTGCCTCCAGAACAGCAGGAATTTTGGCATTGTAATAGAAACATGTCTGGGTGAAAACAAGGTTTATCTTCAGAAGGCATGTTTTCAGGACAACTGACACTGGAGTGTGGGGTGATGGATGTGGCTTTTTTTTTTTTTTTTTTTTTTTTGCTTTGACTGGGAAATTTTAGGAGCTTCGTGGGTGTTTGAGTTTTTGGTAAACCTTCCTTTTGCAGTCCACTTCTTATAGGCATGGGCCTGGTAAATATATGAGAAATTATTGCCTATTTTTCGATTGTGGCATGGCTAGATAATTACTGGTGCTAAACATATGTAAATACAGAGAAATGACATTTGAAATATGAACAAAACACACTTTTACACAACTTACTTATATTCCAGTAACAACCGGAGTATAATGGTGGACTACCTACAAAATCTAGAAATAATGTGATTTTCAGGAAATTTGCTTTTATATAGTTGTCCATGGGTACTTTTTTCTAAAAGGCTGTAGCCATAGATAATTGTGTAAGGGCAAATTTGCTGGAAATATTATTTCTATAAAAGAATGTATTAGATTTGTCTTAGACGATGGATTTTTTCTTAGTATCCTAGCTTTAGTTTCTCTAAATGTACTTATCTGTGGTAATTATGTAGGAATACACTATACTTAACCCGTTAAAACTTGTGCAATGCGTTTCCTCAGTAATAAAGGATTGTTAAATCAGTGGAGGGAGATTTTTTTGACTTGTGACTTGATGTAGCTTTTTATACCAATAGACAACCCTCTTAGAAATAATGTTCATTCCATGCGTGACTTAATCGTAATTTTCAACACATTACATTTTCTGTCATCATAATAATTAATTAAAGCTGCAGTGCTTGATGGTTTGAGCATCACTGGGCAAAAATCCTTAATTACCTTTCAGGATATTATAATTCCAGTTGTCTGAGAGGACATGGCACTTCTGCTTGTAGTAATTCCTTGTATTTTCAGGCTGTAGAAAATCTCCATGACGCAGGTTTTTGTCCAATCACAGGTGTTTCAGACAGATATGGGGGTGCTTAACATTTGATTGACAGCTGTAATCACTAGTCACTTATTAGACTTTTTTTTTTTTTTTTAACATGTCACCTGAACATGATTCTATAGCTCTACCCCATATCTCAGAAACTTGGGAAAATAAATTAACATTTCCATAATCCAACTCTTGCAGCTTTAAATGTTATCAGTTAATTTAATACCATGAAACAAAATCTAAATGGTGATTACATGCAGTTTAAGCACAAAACTTCTAAAGCTAAAATTGTTTCAACCATCGCCCATGCTCAATTATTTTTTCCCCTCATAACTGCATACCCTTCTGTTCTGCAGCAGCAGCAGCAGCAATAAGGTAGGTTATAAATGTCTGCTAAACAATTTCCATCTCCACCATTCACAGTTTGTGGATCTGCTTCTCAACTATATGCCTTTGTCCTTGAAATTGGTGCTTGCAGTTGTACGTCCATATGGCCTGTGCTTACCTGTTGTGTACTGAGTGAAGTTTGAGAGAGAGAAAGAAAGAGAGAGAGAGAGAGAGAAAAAGGTAGCGATACTGACGGAGACGACCCTCCCCCCTGGTCTTATGAATTATTCACCCCCCAAACCCCTACTCCTCAACCAAGTTTCACAGAATTTAATGTAGTTTAAGTGCAGTCCTCAAAAAAAGAAAACAATGGTAGTCATCTGATCTAATTGTTTGATGTAAACTTACGTACTTATTTTTGTCCTGGAAGATTTCCTGAAGGTCTTTTACTGATGGTGGGTGGGTCACACCACTACATGGCTCATGCTCTTTGAAGAATCTTTCACAATCTGATCCTGATGAATCCTGGCACTGACATTTTGGAATATATCTGTGTCATCAGCAAAGAAAAAAACATTCTTGTCATTCAGTACGTCCAGGTAGTCAGCTGACCTCATTTTATGGACACAATATTACAGAACCTAGACCTAACTAACTGAAGCAACCCCAGGTCATAACTTCGACAGGTTTGTGCTGAAGGCATTAGGCATGATGGGTAATCACTTCACTCACCTCAGTTTCATCCTGATACGTTCATCACTCTGGAACAGGGTCCAACCCATAGACTGTCGGTCATTGTGTCCTGCCAGACAAATTATGAAGGCTTTTCTCCAACTATATTCCTCATATGCTAAATTTAGCAGTTGAAGTCCCATGAAGTGGTCAAATACTATTTAATTTGCACAAAAACTAAAAGGAACTAAGTAACAGTTGGATTAACCCACCTGTTAAGAAAAACATTTTAAAATGAAGCACATTGAATATCAAGGTCTCCAAGACCAAAACAAACGAAAAAGTCACAGTCAGAAAGTAAACTTGAACTACTTCCTGAAACAAAAGATACATATACTATACTTCCTGGCTGTCCAAAAAACAGGAGAGAAAGTTTCATAATAAATGGCACAGAATCCCAACAAAAGCTTCATTTACAACCCTCAGTCAGTCAAGACAAAGGATTTTAATTAAACTGACAATGACAGTGAGAGCTAACCATAGCTGTTCAAACAAAGAGACTGAACTCTAACAAACACAGCATCAACTAGAACGGCAGCTCTGTGACTAGGAGGGAGGATGCACTGGATTTGAAGGGTCCTTGTAGACTTCACTGATAAACCAGACAAAGCTCAGGTACAGAGGGGCGTGGTGAAGCACTCAGAGGGTGGGGCTTAAAGGTGCCCTGCCACACAAAACCGTTGTTACTTGTATTTTTTAAAATATGTTAGGTCCATAGGTGTTTGTGTTATGTAGTGAATTTGAAAATTAACTGCTACCTCCTCTGTCTGCTATTGCCACTGAAAAGAAATAAGCAGATAAATCAGGTCAATTAGAAAAGTTGGTCAGTGTGACATGTTAATACCTGAGCTCATTACTATTCATGAGCCTGCTCAGGTGAGACCACACCCACAGAATTTGCCTAGCTCAGTGACAGTTTTCGTATACAGCAAGCTGGGGCACCATAAATGGGGGGTAAACATGACAAATTCATGGGGCCCAGCATTCCTGGGGGGTCCATAGAGCAGTGGAGGGGGCCCAGTGGATGCAGGTTAGAAGTTGTGAAAATTCCATCTAAGGTCTGCTGTACAAGAGAGGCATAGAAGCCGTAAGTCGGACGTTCAAAGCATGTTAGGTTTCACTTTCGGTTTCCGCCAGTTCCTCTTCTTCAGGGGTGTCAAACTCATTTTAGTTCAGGGGCCACATTCACCCTGATTTGATCTCCAGTGGGCCGGACCAGTAAAATAATACCAGTGAAAAAAAGTAAAATTACATCATGATAAGGTTTACATCTACAACATTTCCTTAAAATCTGAATAACGTGAACAACTTGAAATGTCTTAAGAGAAACAAGTGCAATTTAACAGTATTCTGCCTCAGTTTATCAGTTTATCATTTACACATGTGCATTACAATTTACATTACAATTACAAATATACAAAACATATAGTACCAGGTAAAATATTGGTAAAATTGCATGTATTTCTCTTAAGACATTTCCGTTTGTTCATATTTCTTCAGGTTATTCACATTTTTTGTACAAGGATAGTTTGTTAATGTAAACATTTTCATGTAATTTTACTTTTTTTCACTAAAACAAAGACAAAATCTGCAGTTTTCATTATTTTTAGGTTATTATGATACTATTTTACTCATCTGACCCAATTGAGATCTAATTGGTCTGTATGTGGAACCTGAATTAAAATGATTTTGACACCACTGATTGTTAATATCTTCAGTGTAATTTTTGCATTTCACAAACTCATCCCGTGGGCCGGATTGGGCCCTTTGGCGGGCCGGATTTGGCCCCCGGGCCGCATGTTTGACACCTGTGCTGTACTTGCTGCGCAGGGCTGAAAAGCCAGGCTCTCATTGGCTAGCTGTTAGCCAATCAGAGTCAAGCAGATTAGCATGTTGAATATTCATGAGAGCTGGCCCAAATCAAGCTGAGACTTCCAGCAGGCTTTCTATACCACGTTAGAATGGCTCGAAAATTGGTAAACAAGGCATTTTTTCCACAAAAATGTGACAGTCCATGGTAGAACTTCAGACATTAGCACAAAAGTAATGAAATATGTGTGGCAGGACAACTTTAACAGACCTGTAACTGCAAGGGAGAAAGAGCCTTCTTCCAGGAAGAGGTCACTAAGGTCAATGGTCGCAACAATTTTCCAGGCAAATTTATGGTTATTTAAAACATGAGAAGCTGCTCACTGCATCAGCTTTGTTGCAAATGAAAAGTATTAATCACTGCAGTAATTTTCCGATGGAAGGCTCTTAACTATTTGCTAAGTCCATGCGGTGACCTTTGTACATCTGTGTGTTATAATTTGTAAAGCCCCAACAAGCTTTGATGCTAATAGCTAGTAGAACATATTGTCATTCACTGGACACATTTTACATACTCAGTTCTGGAGGAATATTCTTAATGACTAACTCAGGGGTGTCAAACTCATTTTAGTTCAGGGGCCACATTACGCCAGTTTGATCTGAAGTGGGCTGGACCAGTAAAACAATGACATAATAATATACAAATAATGTCAACTCCAAACCTTCCTCCACATTTTAGAGCGAAAAAGTAAAATTAGGTGATGAAAATATTTACATCTACCAACTATCCTTTAAAACAATGTGAATAACATGAACAAACTGAAATTTCTTTTAACAATATTCTATCTCAGTTTATCATTTACACATGTGAATTATAATTTACAGATCACAGTGGCTCTACAAATACACAAAACTTTCAATAACAGGCAGAATATTGGTAAACTTGCACTTCAGACATTTCGAAATGTTCATATTTGTTTTGGGGTTTTTGTGAAATGATAGTATGTTTTAGTGTAAATACAGTAAAATGACATGAAAATGTTTACATGTACAAAGAGAAAAATGTGGAGTTGTGAGTATTTATAGTTTATTATGATAGTATTTTAATGATCTGACCCACTGGAGATTAAATTGTTCTGTATGTGGAACCTGAATTAAAATGATTAATATTTTCAGTGTCATTTTTGCATTTTACAAATTCATCCCAGGGGCCAGACTGGACCCTTCAGCGGGCTGGACTTGGCTGGACTTGTTTGACACCTCTGGACTAACTGAACAAAATATTATTCACTTTGCAAGAGATTTTACAGTTAAATTCAGAGCTTGTAGCATACAGCACCATATTAATTTTTTGGGATAAGACAGGGCTGTTAAAAAAGATAATGGGTAAATGCCACACTGATCCACACCCCTATTCGGAAGGTGGTGGTAATGCACACCAATAAGCTGTTTGTCGATTGTTATTAAACAACAGAAGAAGCAGAACTAACTAACTATAGGCAGTGAAAAGTATTGATGATTTTAACTGCTGAGTGTGGCTGACCTACTTGTTGTTTTGTGGTATTTTGTTTTGTAGGAATCTGGCCATTTTAATGCCAGGGCTTCGCCTCCGCGTGTGCAACTGTTCCACCAAAACAAGTCCTCCCCCTTGACACTTTATACAAAAGCGTCTTTGGCTCACAGAGTTTTTCTTTTTTCGTCCAGAATGGAAATGGAGAAGTGTGAAGTTAGGTCTGACTATTTACATCTATGTCTGAAACATTTACAGCGTGCTACAGACAGAAGTCGTAACTTTTCTCCAAATTGGAAAGAAAAATGCTTGCGATCAGATCACTCCATCTGGCATCGATATCCAGCACTAAGTTTGCAACTTACACAGACTACAGCAGCTAATGATCCACTAATGGGCACATACTTCTGGCAAATTCCTGATGAAGGAAAGTTAACTCTACATCACATATCTGTCTAATTTTTCAAAGTTCACTCTGTTCAAGTAGACTGTGCTGGTGAGTGCTAAAGAGAGGACATGTAGCCTAAAGTAGCTCGGATTAAGTGGAGGACGTGAGAGTGTAAATGGCATGAGTGGTCGGACTCATTTGAATTGGTTGAGTGCCCAGAACATGAGCCTGTTGTGTGCAGGTGTGTGTCTCTGTGTGTGAAATGACCACCTTTTTCTTTGGAATCAATCTGACACTTGACTTATTTGCCAGAAAATACAACCACAAAGGTTAGAGGAGAAGAAAAGAAAGGTGCCTTTTGCAAATATGACCTCAGTAACCAGCTGATTTCTCAGCTATGTAATTTAAAGTGAGAGCTGCCTTGTATTTTTACAGATTTTTGGATTTTTTTTCTTTTTTTTTTTGCCTTAAGTGCTTCTCTTACAACAGCATGTAGGGAATTGCTTTTTTTCCCCCTTACCTACACCATCCAGAAATATAACCAATTCAGATAGTCCATTTAAAGTTTTGTAAAGTGCTTTGTGTCATGTAATAGTGCAGGGAATTGTGTTATAAGAAAAGCTCATTAAATTCTCTCTTTATTCTTTGTAATACACATAGTTAAGCATGTCTCATTTTGTTTGAATATGGTAATCCTTAACACTAAACGAAGCAAACTCTAAGAGCACAGCAAACATAACAGAGGTTTGCAATTCAGCTATTCAGTCAGAAAATGTGTCATGAAAATTAAAATCTCCGCCTGGTTATTAAGATAGAAAAATAAAACTCACTTTGTCAAGCAGAGCATGGACAGTCTTGCCTTATATATTCTGCATGCTGTTATTTTAGTGGAAGAATCAGTTTTTACAAGGCAGACTGACAGCCTGAATCGCAGTAAAATACTGACTTTATTAAATATATAAACTTCAGAATGGAATATCCTAATGTAAGATGGGATTTACCTCCGTGTGCACCCTTGTCAACAAAAGCCGCTGAGCTCTCATGCTTCTGATAAGAGGCAGTGCATTTTCTAGCCAGAATCGGTGCCTAAACAGTCATCTGCATAAACACTATGACAGATGAATAGCTATCCCCACCTTCATTTGTAACCGCAAATTTACCAAATATGCTACAAGTGCAAAACAATGGGGCTGTGACTGACAAAAATGGTATTGTGAATGCATTTTCGCTGCTACTTGAGCTCAGCATGTTTATTTGTTGATAGTTTGCTCATTCCTAAAGGAATAATATCTGTTGGAATAATATGTACTGTGGCCCTATGTGAGCAATTCACAAGCATAATGTGATAAATACTGAATATTGAATTGCAGCAAAATACCCCGCTAAAAACAAGATATACTTATTTATGCACTATTTACTGTATGCTTGATTTCTTACACACACACACACACACACACACACACACACACACACACACACACACACACACACAATCACACAGTCTTATTTTCCTCAAAGGGGCAATAAAAATAGACATATTGGGTAAAAGCCGAGTTTAAAAATGAATGAATGAACCTCACAAACAGCACTGCACTCTTGCATAGTAATCTCACTCAAACACTGAGCTTCGTGAGCGTGTGATAATAAACATGAACAGAGCAGACATCTACAGAGACTCATTTTCCTCTATGTGTGCAGTCAAATTTCAACCTTTTTTCTGATGCATGCAATTGGATCTGTCTACTTTATGTGAGAATGGGCCTCGAGCAGGAAATGTTTTGTAACCACATGCCCTTTTATTTTTTCATATCATTTCTCATTATGATTTATTAAAACCCACTAATTACAGTTATTTTCAGACAATGAGTTGTTTGTCCAACACAGGGATGCTTAAATTCATATCATATCATATCATATCATATCATATATCATATCATATTCCTTAGAAAAGTTTGTGGTGTTATGCTTTTTTAGAATGATTAAAATGATTGGATGATTAAAGTGGTCTAGTCCGGTTCTACCAGAATAAGGTCTCATGTATGACGTTCCCTTTGGCGAAGCAAATTTGTTCAGCGCAACAAGGCAGCCAGGCCAACATTCTGCAACTGGACAAAACAAGTAGAAAAAAAAAAAGAGTAAGGGTTAATAATTACGTGTCATTACACTAGCTGTGCATTACTGTTTAGAAAGTTTCTCTCTGTTTGTCAAAGGCCAACACCCCCCAAGCTCCAACTACACCCTGAAAATTGCAAGTTTTGGCTAAGACATGCTTCTTTAACATGTCATTTTTTTAAATTTTATTTTATTTTATTTTTTTGCTTTGTAGGGATTTCATGCACTTCTTCATGGGGGCATGCTCCACCTTGACAACTTATTGCCAAACAGTAATTAGCTCTGCCAAGTCTAACAGTGGAGGTTATGTTTTCATCTGGGTTTGTCTGTCTGTCTGTTTGTCTGTTAGCAAAATAACTCGAAAAGTTATGGATGGATTTTCATGAAATTTTCAGGAAATGTTGATACTGGCACAAGGAACAAATGATTTTTAGTTTTTTGGGGTTTTTTTTTTTTTTTTGGGGGGGGGGGTTGCCTTGGTGGAGGTCTACTTTTGCAAATGCACTGCTGCAGCACCATGCACTCAGCCAAAAACTTACAAAACAAACCTACATCTTTAAGCCCCATTCCAGAATGCTTAGAAATGATGACCAACTTATCCAGAGCACTGAGAGATAATAAAGTCTGGAGAGAGGTCTTGGTATATAAGACCAGTTGCAGAAATGCCGTTGGTCAACTGAACTCAATAAATGCTCTAAAAAACCATTTGATACTGCATATGTGTGTCAGGGGATTCAAAAATTGATGCAAACAGACCGACATCACTGTCAGTTGAAACATTTGACTGGACACTTGTCAGTGCCTCTGATCATTACTTGAATTCTTAGGTGACTTGCAAGACCTCCACCTGCTCTTGACCTCCTCTAGTTGTCATCAAGAAGCACTTGGCTTGGCCAGTGCATGTTTTTTATTCCCAATTTCATGTCATATCATTTTAATTTCAGGTCCTGCACATCCCCCAGCTGCCACAACAGTTACAGCATCACTAATATTTTGGCATTCCTGGGTTTAGATTTTCTTTAAAAACTACTACTGTAACTCTGGAAAATCATGTTTACGTTGAGTTTATTTAACAGTACATTGATTCCAATGATACTTAAGTTCTTTTTTCTTTAAGCCTTTTTTCTGCCAGACTACTTCCATGCTGCAGAATGATTTAATTCCCCATTCAGCACACCTCAGTAAGGATGGCTAAGAATGTTGAGTCATATTTTTTTCTTTTAACCGGAGAAATTTAAGAGAATGTTGCTGCATTTGGCCCGGTGTCTCATCTCCATCCTTGCTTCTATTTGTTTGTTCTAAAAGGAGACAGGCGTACAAAATGACATTTGGACAGGGGAATGACGGATATCTTCCTTTCAGCCACTGCAGAGTCCAACAGCCGAACAATTCATCTGCATAATAGGCTAAATTTATCAAGGTACAATGGTTTCTGCAGGGCTGAGCCTATGTTGGCAGGGGACTGGATTGGAGAAAATAGTCAAAGGAAGATCGTGGACCAGGAAGCTGCATGGACCTTGACCTACAGGCCCCTGCTGAGCTCAAACAGACTTGAACAAGCTTGCAAGGGAAAGTCACCTTTATACAAGAACTGCATTGAGTGAGTATCCCCTAGAAAGGGAGCTGGCAGTGCATAAAGATGTGTGCAAATAGATGTTCAAATATATGTTTCATCTCTCTGCTATGTAGATGATTTAAAGTATGTCACTAGATCGTTTAAGAAATGTTGGCTTTGGGTTTTTCCTCTGTGGTATTTAAGCCATCGCAGTGAGTGAAATAGATCAGATTTCACTGATGTTTAAATTCCACATACTCAGCATCCATTGTTGAGTAATGTTTTCATTGACATGTGGTTAAAAATGTAATAATAAAAAGTCTTAGCTGAAGCAATAGAATACATCTGATCTTTCCTTTCAGGCTCCAGACAGCAGTCTCTAACTCATTTGTGGTCATCTTCAAGGGCACAAAAGAATTCAAATCCCCTATCGTCCCAAATCTGTCTGTTCCGACAAAGCTCGAGAGTGCGCTCCTCTCTTCCTTGTAGCCATCAAAAAACTCTCTAAAAATGTATGAGCTCAATGCAGGAAATAGATCTTAACTTCAATTGAACACACACACACTCAAGAAAACTTTGTCTTTGAAAGTTTGTGGCATGTTATTTTTGGTAAAGCTCTTGTTTGCATCAAGGCTGCTAACTTCTAAAGAACTGAATCATGCCTCCTGAGAGAGTTACACATAGATTTCAGCTCTCATCACTTCACCATTTAGATTGTTTCAAAACTGAACACCGGTATGAAACAGAGAGAGAGAGGGTGTGTGTGGGGGGAGCTCATTTGGACAGTAGTGAGTTACAAAGAACTGCAAAGCTCTGATGTATTTAAAAATGCATGCAAGTTTTACAAGCAGGATTTCACAAGTCAAGGCAAATAATATCTTAATATATCATGCTCCCAAGAGAGGCCGCATTGATTAATAAGCCTTTGTTGTGCTTGTTGCAAATTGCACAGATTGCAAGTATATCAGGTTTTCCAATTACTGTAACTGCACGGTGTGTAGAGCTCATGGAGGAAGCAGTGGCTACACCTCGTTCTCTGTAGATGGAGTTTCTGAACCATTCATGTATCGCTACATTTACTGAGGCAATAACGCTGCTCGATGAACAACACTTGAACCCAGCAACACAATAGATCCAAATACATAATACCCTCTCCTATGTCTAGATGACGCAGCTGCAAAATAAAAGACCTCTATATTGAATTCTCTGTTGGTGGCACAGCCCACCAGTTCTTTAATTCTTTTGATTTGTATTATTCTATAATCCCCCTGCTGTCTCTGATTAAGCATAGTAGTCTTTTTGAAGTTGTCCAGTCATTAATAATGCAGTGGTACTATTTCACTATGTTGGCCAGATGTCAAGTCTGACTTCCTCCATCAAACAAATGAGAGCAACATTTAAATGAACAGATTGATCTCACAAGATTTTATAGTAGGTTTTAGTTTCATGGCAGCATTTTTCTTTCCTCTGCACAACTAGTGTTGCAACATGCTCATTCCAAGAATTCCATTTTGAGTTCTTTCATACCCAATGCCTCAACTTATGCACAACCACATCACCCATGAAATACCTGGGACAGAACAACTCCTTTACAAATTCTGTATCAGGGAATCAAACACCATTCTTATAGTGTTCATTCTGGGTCTTTTCATACCTAGTGTGGAGAACACACTGAAATCCTAGCAACCATTTTCCTTCAATGAAATGCATAGGTTCCTTGAAAATAACATAAATATAACATAATAAGTAATAGGGATGCACCGATATGACTTTTTTCCAGACCGAGTATGAGTACGAGTACTTACATTTGAGTACTTGCCGATACCGAGCACTCATACGAGTATTTAGAGTCAAAAAAATCTGCATTAACATGCTAGATTTCAAAAAATATATCCAAGGCACACTGTAGGATTTGTGTAAAAATAAAATGTTTTGTTCATTTTATTGACAGTGTGCCTTGGATATATTTTTTGAAATCTAGCATGTTAATGCAGATTTTTTTGACTCTAAATAACCAGACACATCACAAGTTTCCAAAGAGCACCTGTGGATAATCACCAAGAAGAAGACCCAGCAGCACTTCCACTCTGTTGGATTACTGATACGAGTACTTAATAATCCCATTCCAGTTGTTTGTTCATTTTGTAAATGTGCTTTATTGTCATTGTCATTAGTCTGACTGGAAAGAGGTGCTGCTACTGACATTTAATGTGTTGGAATGAGCGTTTCTCAATTAATCCACCAGGGGGCGCCACTCTGAATTAACCATACTGGACAAATACCACGAAGAAGAGTAAAGTTTTTTGAGAAGAAGAAAGTCAGTAACAATAAACATGGAGACGACAGAGGTAACACGAATGTGATACTAATATTGCAGCATTTTCACTAGTAAGGTTTAAAAGCTTAGCTTCAGCAGGTAGAGAAAAGAGAAATGAGTGATAAGTTTCGTTTTCACTTCCAGTGGCGGCGGTCTGCACCACTCCGTACCCCCAGCCCAGCCATGGGTAGTTGTCAGAAATCTGTCAGTAGTTTTTCTCTAACTCACACAGTCGCTCTATGAACAGATCCTCTACCTCCACGGTTCCCGCTAGTATTCTCCATCTGGGTACGCATCTGCCAGCACCTGGAAAACGAACGGAATGTACGCAGAGGACGAACAGAACGCTCTCTCAGAGCTCAGAGCGCTGTCTGTCTTTAACGTTACTTGCGGTCAGCGTTACTTTTATCACCGTCATTTATTTTGAAAAATCTCCACACTTTTCACACTTCCCACGCATTATTCCACTGCTGCGTACCTGCTGCACTGAACTGTGAATGTCACACGGCAGTAAGTGGTATCGGTGCATTTGTATCGGCTCTCTTATACGAGTACGAATACAAGAACACACTGAGTATTGGAGCCCATGCCCGATACTGGTATTGGATCGGTGCATCCCTAATAAGTAACAAGGTGGACTGGTCCGTGAGCACAGATAAATGCTATTGACAAACAGAGTTGGCTCAGGTCCTTAGACATCTGCAGTACGTTGTTCCCATAAACTGTAAATATACAGTGGATGAATCCTTGGAGGCATCAGCCATTGGTTGGTGGACTGATGTTTTGAATCTTTGAGATGCTTGACATGGCTGATGACATAAGTGATTGGAGTCAAAGAAGAGCGAGGGGGAAACTGAAACTTACTAAAAGAGGATTAGTCAACAGTATCATTCTAAAAGCAACTTGATAAATGTTAACACACAGTTGTGTTTGAAAAAAGTAATGTTAAGGCTGTGAAATGTACAGACATGTCAATTTTCAGGTCTGTATTACAATTACCTGAGCTAATAAGTAGGCTAGCTCACGGTCCATAAAATTCAACACAAATAAATGTTAATGTCAGTTAATGCAGCTACATTAACGCATTTTTTTTATAATTAAGGACCAGTCAACTTTATTGACAGGATCCTTTGATGATGGTCTTTCTAGTGCAGGGGTCAGTAACCCACGGCTCTGGAGCTGTATGTGGTTCTTTCATCCCTCTGCTGTGGCTCCCTGTGGCTCTGGCAACATGACTAATGAGTATTTAATTTAAATTAATTTTATTTTAGTTCTTTTTTTTGTTATGTAATTCTAAATTTGAAGATTATGGCGATCTTGTAATATTGTAATAAAACATGTTTAAATTTTTGTCATTCAGTAAAATAATTGCAAAATGTTTAAACCATCAGTTCCATTTGTTAGTGGATGAGGTTAAAGCCTGTATTCTGATTAGTGATGTGTTGGTCGTATAAATGTAACAGCTCTTAGAGCCATCTCTGTCAAGTGAATGATAGGAGCTGGCTCCCACCGTGGAGCTGGAGCCACTTTTTTCTCTATTTTTTTTTCTTTCCGGCTGCACATATTTGCTCTACTGCTGGGGTTTCCAGTCCTAGTCCTCGAGAGACACTATCCTCCATGTTTTAGATGTTTCCATCTTCCAGTCCACCTGACAGTTGTTATCAGGCTTCTGCAGAGCTTGATGACAGGCCTATCATTTGAATCAGGTGTGTTGGAAGAGAGATTTATGTATTTATTAGGAACAGTGCATATTAATGAACATCTACAACAATTGCAGCTGTAAATATGCCAGATTGTAGCAGCAGTGCTGATTTTCATTGGTAATCCCTATGCAGGTGACAAGAAAGACAGTTGACAAAAGACAAAACATCATAAAAACACACAGAACAACACAGTGAGGACAATCCACTGATGGTCACAGGCTTGGTTTTCCTTCATCCAATGTATAAATTGTGATTTGAAGGAGGCGTTTGATTGCAAGTCTCTTATGTTGAGTGGTAAACTGTTCCAATATTCAGTTCCAGTGACTGAAAGTGTAGTTTGTCCAAAAGTAGTGCACCTGCGTGGCACCTCGTAGTCTCCTCAAGCTGTGGCCTTGGTGGACATCCCACTGACAGAGCGGGCTTTGATAAAATCTGGAAACAGAGGAGGGGCAAGTCCATGCAAGACATCAGATATCAGGCAAGCATTTTTAAAATTTGCAAAATTATTAAAATTAAGAAATTTATATTTATCTAAAACAATGCAGTGGTGGATATCAAATTTTTTGTTTTACGAAATATTTTTATGGTTTTTTATCCCCGCCAAGGAGGTTATGTTTTTGTTGGCGTCTGTCTGTCTGTCTGTGTGCAAGATAACTCAAAAGGTTATGGATGGATTTGGATGAAAATTTCAGGAAATGTTGATACTGGCACAAGGAACAAATGATTACATTTTAGTGGTGATCGGGGGTGGGGTGGGGGGACACGGGGGCCCACTGATCTGCCTTTGGTGGAGGTCTGCACTCTCCGAGTGCTTTTCTAAAAAAGACAGCGCAGACCTCCACCAAGGCAGATCAGTGGGCCCCCGTGGCCCCCCCACCCACCCCCGATCACCACCAAAATGTAATCATTTGTTCCTTGTGCCAGTATCAACATTTCCTGAAATTTTCATCCAAATCCGGGGCACTGATCTGCCTTGGTGGAGGTCTGCACTCTCCAAATGCTTCTAGTTAAAAAAGTGATGCTATGGGTTTGAGTGTTGTGCCAGCAGCAAGGATACACCTAAAACATGCTTGATGGTAGCTCTCGAGGACCAGGACTGGACACCCCTGCTCTATTGCATTGTGTCTACTGCATTGAACAGAGCTGTCTTGGCGCTGTCCAGTGTTGAACCTAATAGAGGTAGGGTTTTTGTTTGTACATAGCATTAAGGTAAAAAATGATATATGCAGTCTTATGTTCATTTTAGCTGTCAAAAGGGGTTCGTGGCTAAAGGTGTTTTTTTTTCTGTTTGAAACTGGTCCAAATGGCTTTTTGAGTGTTTAAGGTTGCTGACCCCTGTTCTAGTGTAACTCCAGAGCTGCCTGTCAGAGAGAAAAACAAGTTTTATTCAGTAAAGAAGAGCTCTGAATGTCTGACAGGCAACTTATCACTGGCTGTAAATCAAAACCCAGACAGATGATTTAAAACTGTCAATGACAGTGGCCACTCCCTTTATCATGCATAACCTTTGGGCTTAATAATCTAGAGACCAAAACTACTTTTCTGTCAGGCTGCAAATATGTTTTTCTCAGCCATAAAGTTAGACATTTTAACATGGGGATTGAATCTCTTTTTGAGTCAGCGTCCAGTGGACATTGAAGTTCCTGCAGATTTTGACTCTTCCACATTGGCTTCACATTTCACTTTCTTGATTGCTGCATGGGTAGCATGGGTGGCATGTATGGGTGGTGCAGGGGTTTCCTGTTCTCCCTGTGTTTATGTGGGTTCTCTCCAGGTACTCTCCCACCATCCAAAGACATGCATCTTAATAAGTTAATTGGTCGATCTAAATAGTAGTCGTAAATGTGACTGTGAAAGGTTGTTTGTTTACGTATGTCAGTTCTATATGGACCCTGCTTTTGTTGTCAGTAGCTAGGATAGGCCCTGGAACCCCCAAAACCCCCACGAGGACAAAGCAGTTTGGAAAATGAATGAAAGGATGGATGGTTGCAGCACATGTTTTACCATATGATGCTAAAGTAAGGTTTTCTATGCAGTTTGGTGGGGACATGGCTCCTTGTGTAAAACAAAGTTATGTTTATAGCTGGTTTGCGTAGTTAAGATCAGGTCATATGGTGACTAAGAAATGGCAGTAAAAATAGTCAGTGATGGTAATTTTTACATATACTAACTCTTTATGATTTTTAAACAAAGCCTTTGTGTTCCCAGGAAAAAAAAAAAAAAAGTTTGGTTTGGGAAGTATGTACATAATGTTCCTCTGATTGTGAACTTTAATGAGGGAAAAGACAGTAGAGTTGGCAGTGAGCCTCAGTGAGGACAATGTTAAAATTTCTATAGGCTGGTTTTTAAGGATTTGAAAGGAGAGCATTGTGTTTAAGAAACTACATGATGAGGCTGTGGAGGCAACAATCAGGGTAATGCTGCATTCATTGCAGATTGTTTGAGCGAGCTAGAAGCAGCTGAGTGGGATAAAACATGCTCCTTCAGTTCTGAGTTGGAGAAATCTGCAATCACAACACCTCATGTGTAAACACAACAGGTATCAAAATAACACCAGTACCAGCAGTTCAAAGTAAATGCATCTCATCAACACATATGATTTGTGTGTGTGACTTAATATGCACAATTTGAAGGTAAATATTCACTTAGAGATCATTTTGATTTTTCACACCATTATTAGTTAACTCTGTAACGCCTAATGTATCATAATTGATACGCGAGTTTTGAGGCCATTATCAGGTTGGTTTAAAAACCTGATGTATACAATTAGATACATGCAGTAAACAGATAATTCAGCGCGGGAGGAATTTGTTCACCAGAGGCATTTCCAGTAACACTACAAGATTGTTATTAATGAGGAAGGAGGCAGAACTTTGCCAGTTTTGAAAAGGAATTACCAATTTGTTAGACATGTTTGTGTTATATTATGTTTTTGTTTGTTCAAAAATATTTGAGCATTGAGACCTGATGTATCAAATATGATACAAAATTGACACTCATACATGGAAATTGATATTTGAAAAAACATTTTTTTGGTTGTTCAGACAGACCAATAATGGCTCCAATTTCAAAGAACTGTAATTTTCTGTCAGTGATTTAATGGTTCAGGCTTTACAGGATTAAATAACTACATCAATAACTACATAAGTACAATCCATCCACTAATCATTCTACAAAAGAAAGCAGTAAATATTATTCATAATACAGGTTACACAGATCACACAAACACATTATTTTTACAGTCAAAGTTACTAAAACTCAAAGACATCATAGAGCTATAAACAACACAAAAGTCATATTCAAAGCCAAAAATAATCTCCTACCAGGAAACATACAGAAATTATTCACTGAAAGGGAAGGGAGTTATAATGTAAGGGGTAGATTTAATTTCAAAATTCAGAGGGTGTGCAGTACTATCGGAAAAGTTTGAGTATATCTGTGTGTGGTGTGTTAAAGTATGGAACAGACTGAGGGGGGAGCACAAGGAATGTTCAAACATAAGCCAATTCAAAAACACTTATAAGAGAATGTTTTTCACAAGATATAGAGATGAGGGTTATTAATTGTCGCCATATGTTCACTGTTGTTTATGTATATATTTCTTTGTATGAGTTATTTATTATTTATTTACTTATGCGCCAGCACAACTAAGAAACACATTGGTAAAAGATTATATGTGTAGTTGTATGCGAGTATGTGTACTTGTATGTTGTGGGTATGTGTATAAACATATGTATGTATGTATGTGTATATGGATAAATGAGTGTGTGTGTGAGTGTATGGAACAGATATATAAATATAAAAGAGTAATGGCAAAGGAAGAGGAACTTATATATTATTAATAATATTTTAGGGAGACGGGGTGGGATTAAATAAGTTGCACTTCTTCCCATTGGGCATGTAAATGGAACTATTGTGCTGTTCTTCTGTCTAAGATTGTTATGATTGTTGTAGAGGCGATTTCTCAAAGACTGCAAGGGAAGCTCGGCTTCCCCTAAAATTACGAAAATGAAATGGTTAAATATGTTCGATGTGACGATATGACTACAAATGTGTTGGAACACGTTCATCTCACAGATGAGTTCGTTCAGAATCAGCTTTATCACAAATCAACGAACTCGATGTTGTTCATTTCTCATACATTCCCATTGCGCTGTTTTCTCATTTGATCTCTGCTCAGTGCATTTGCCCGTAGACGCCCGGCGTCCATGCACTTCTATGGGACTGAGTGGAACAGTTTTTTTCATTGCCTCAAAACTGGACGGTAATTGGATAAATGCCACAATGTTGTCCCGCCCCCGGACACCCGGTGTCTCTGGGGGTGAATGGAGCTGTGGGCGGAGCTCGGCCGGGCTGGACGCTGGGTTTCCATGTGCTGATTGGAGGATCAGTCAAAAGGCTGAATCCTGTTTGATAGACAGCTATTTTGAGATCTACTCCTTCACTGACACAGTTCAGTTTAATACCGTTGTGCATTCTGCTGTGAAATTGAGAGAAAAACCACTACAAAATTACTTGTTCATTTCTTGCACTGTAAATGAAATACACTGATTGTACTTCCTTGTTTCAATTTAACATAATTTCAGTGTTTTCTTGTTTAGTTGGTATGATAAGGTCACTGACCATTTTCTTTAAAAGTAACAGAGGGCTGAATTTATGTTTAAATAACTTGAGTTTTTTTTATGTAAGCCGACAATGAGCTTCCCCTGTCTGAAAGACGAGTAGCCGCCACTGGATTGTTATTTGTATTATTATGCATGTTTTACTTGTTCACATATATGTTAACCCTTTCATGTACAGTGGTCACTACAGTGGACAGTTATTCTACTGCTGTTCTCTTGTTTATTCATGGGTTTTGTTGTTTTAGTTCCATATCAGCCAACACAGAGGACACTAATGCACCATCCAATACACTGCAATTCATACCATTACTGTAACTTTGCTGTTCTTGATAAACCTGATCTGCTCCAACATGTTTGAGTGGAAACCAACTGCTAATTGTTATTAGACTGTAATGAAGATGTTTTGTTTTGTTTTTTAAGCAAAAAGGATTTTTTTTTTTTTTTTTTGCATATTATCTCCGTGAAGTGAATAATAATTAGTATTAGGGTAAGTTAAAATGTGAGAAAACATCTGATTAGCAGCATTAAAAATGTTTTTATCACAGTTTTCCATATCACTTTCTGATATAAGGTGTTAAATACATGTTTCTTTGCTTCAAAAAATAAATGCATGGTGTCCAGCCGAGTGGACATGTTTGTAACTCCTTAAAAAAAACAATCACATTGCTTTGTTTTTTTTGTTTTTTTTTTTTGTTTTTTTCATGCCTAAAGAGGAATAAAAAACACTCAGGAAAAATATCTTGACTAAGGTCCTCATAATTCATGCATGAAAGAGTTAAATTTCATTGCATGTTCAGAATAAATAACTAAATCAAATCAAAATAAATGGAATAATGGTGTTACCAGTCATCTCCATGTACAGTATACTGTTGTCTTTCTTTTAAACACATGTTCCAGCCACAGTTCTGCCTCAGAGAAGCCTTTTGAGAGTGACATTTGTACCTCCCTATACGGACACTTGATGCATGAAGTTCTGGCCCTGTAGTGGTGGCCAACAAATTATATGAAACATTTGACAAGGTGGAAATAAGCTTTGCTCTAAAACTCAGCCTTGTACTTGGAGAAGAGCTGTGTGAGTATAACCCCTGAAGCAACGCCAGGCTGAATTGGACACTGCAGAGACGAAAGAAAGGGAGAAAGAAAAGAAGGAGAGGAGGATGAGAAAAAGAAGGATTAGACAGAGAATGAGCCTGACAAGACTGACACAGACAAACAAACAGCTCAACAGATTTACCGGGGATAGAGGGACAGATGAAAGCTATTGACTGAAAGAGTGACTCAGCCAAAATTCGTAATCTTGCTATGACACAGGGGAAAGAGAGTTGTTTTCGAAGTTGATAACCCGTGGTAAGCATCTCATTCCAATATTGGTGTAAGTATTTCCCTGATGAGAAATTAAATAAAAGAGAAAAATGGACTGCTGGAAAGAAAGAGATGAGGTACTTGAAGCACAAAATACCTGCCACCATTTAATTACAGGATCAGTGTCTTAATTACTGTCTGTAATCAGCCAACAGAATTACTGTCCTTTTCACTCATTACCTAAAGCTTCAGTGTTGCAAAAGACTTCTCACATGTTCTGCACTGATGGACAAGTCCATTTTCACCACTTGGGTAAACTTCCCCTTAATACAATGTGTGGAAAAGATGAAATGGTGAGAGGAACTGTTTGGCAAACACTTCAGAGGCTGACGGTTTAATATGAGGCTTTTTTGCAGGCTGACATCTGTGGGGTTTTTTTTCCCTTAAGTAGATTATACTGTAATTCTTCCAGTTTGCTCTTTTTTGATAGTTCACTTGATAAGTCTTGCAAATAATTTTTACCTCTGCCAAGGAACGGTGGAGGTTATGTTTTCATTGGGGTATGATGAAATTTTCAGGAAATGTTCATACTGGCACGAGGAACAAATGATTACATTTTGGTGGTGATGGGGGGTGGTGGATTTTGATGAAATTTCCAGGAAATCTTGATACTGGCACAAGGAACAAGTAATTAAATTTTGGTGGTGATGGGGGGGTAGATTTTGATGAAATTTTCAGGAAATGCTCATACTGGCACAAGGAGCAAATGATTACATTTTGGTGGTGATGGGGGGGTGGATTTTATGAAATTTTCAGGAAATCTTGATACTGGCACAAGAAACAAGTAATAAAATTTGGTGGTGATGGGGGGGCAGATTTTGATGAAATTTTCAGGAAATGCTCATACTGGCAACAGGGAACAAATAATTACATTTTGGTGTTGATTTGCAGGGTGGGGTGATGAAATTTTCAGGAAATGTTCATAGTGGCACAAGGAACAACTGATTAAATTTTGGTGGTGATGGGGGGGTGGATTTTGATGACATTTTCAGGAAATCTTGATACTGGCACAAGGAACAAGTGATTAAATTTTGGTGGTGATGGGGGGAGCAGATTTTGATGAAATTTTCAGGAAATGCTCATACTGGCACAAGGAACAAATAATTAAATTTTGGTGGTGGATTGGGGAGGTTGATGAAATTTTCAGGAAATGTTCATACTGGCACGAGGAACAAATGATTACATTTTGGTGGTGATGGGGGGGTGGATTTTATGAAATTTTCAGGAAATCTTGATACTGGCACAAGAAACAAGTAATAAAATTTTGGTGGTGATGGGGGTGAGCAGATTTTGATGAAATTTTCAGGAAATGCTCATACTGGCACAAGGAGCAAATGATTACATTTTGGTGGTGATGGAGGGGTGGATTTTATGAAATTTTCAGGAAATCTTGATACTGGCACAAGGAACAAGTGATTCAATTTTGGTGGTGATGGGGGGCACTGATCTGCCTTGGCGGAGGTCTGTGCTCTCCTAGTGCTTTTCTACTTTCACCTGCGATATTAAAATATTACATGGAAAATTTACATGTGTTTATATGCACATCAGTATCCAATGTGATGTGATGTTTGTGTTTGTGCATCATTTCCCAATTTCAGGAATCCAGATAAAACCTCATCCTGGTTTTGAGAAATTTGGATACTTTCTAGCTGGGGCACTCCAAAAGTATACAGGATACTATTACATGTTTTATTAGTATTACAGTTTCTGGGGGTTGGGAATTATGGTGCAGGCAGTAGATGATGCAACAGAAATAAAAACATGGTGCCGTAAAGAAAGCATCTTTCTTCCAAACCTCTTAATCCTCTGAAAGGTCATGGGGGCACTGGAGCCTATCTCAACAGTTCATCATAGGGCTGACATATCCACCTGTTCATTCTTGCCTTCACATCTATATGTGACTTACAGTGATCAGTTAACTTATTAAGATGTGTATTCTGTTTTTCTGTATTGAAATAAATAAATAAACATGGCAGACAGAATAGAAAAACACATGGCAAAGCTGCACATTTCAAATCTGTAGCAGCTGTAAAACACAACTGAAACATTACTATGCAGATGAACATAAAAGCCTGTCACTGAACTCCATCATGACAACCTTTTCCCATCAGTCACGGCTGCAGATCTTCATCCTTCTCCTCCTATGTGGTGACAGTGACAGAATAACAGCTGGAGGACATGTTTACCTGTTGATCTCATCTCCCAGGGCTGGGAGGCAATGGATACTGGCAAAGGCAAATTCACAATGTGACATTAGTATGTAAAAGTGTTAAGTGTGTTAAAACCCAAAGTGGCCTCATTATCTGTAGACACAGCAACTTCAAAATTAGGCAGCTGGTGAAATGTCAGATTAAATGACGGTGTTATGTTGGAAACGTCATAGGAACCTGCATAAACAACAGCTGTAATAGGTAACTGGGATATCAGTGGTTATCATGTATGTTGGGTATTGTTGTAGTCCTAACCCCATTAATACACAATCAGTAAAATCTTAATTGTGCACTGCATTTGATTTCTCTTTGCATGTTAAAAATAACGTGCTGTAGCAATTATGTTCTGATACTGCATTATTCTGCCGTTCCAAATCGATCCCTTGCACTCAACAGAGCAGTTATTGCAGCCATATGTACATAATTTTCCTGTGAAGGACAAATGAACATATCTATCAACCTATCTATTAAGCACAAAGTGATTAACCCTTTAAAGCCTAAAATGGTTTGCTTGGACTTTTTTTTTCTTATTTTGACTAACTAAAAGGTTAGAAAATATGCTGTGAAGAGCACTTTTTTTCCCCAGATGTTTCAACATCTAGCAATCATTTACAATTTACTGCATATTATAATACTGCTAAAACAGCTTCTTCTCCAGCTTCTAGTACAGGCATGATTGAAATTACCATAATGACCAAAAAAAAACCTATAAAGCACAACATCACAGGTTTCTGAAACTGTTGGACAGTTGGAATTTTTCCAATTGCACAAAGAGTCAAAGAGTCACAGCCTGCCCATCTACAAACTGTAGATGGGCAGGCTGTGTCAGCAATGATACGTCAGGTTTTAAAGAGTTAAGACATGTTCTGATCCACATTTAGCAGTAAATTCAACACCAAAAATTTTGTAAATTCACTCATTTAAATACTGTTCTGTTTAAAATATCACAACCTGTAAATGAGACTCATACAAATTTATACATTATGTTCTCCAAAATGCTCTATTTTCAAGGACATAGTGTGATGTGAGAAATGATGATGATGATGATGATGATGATGATGATGATGATGAAGGCACCCCGCTAGGATATATCATTCACCGTAATCACTGTTTTCTTGTTGCCATGGCGTCCACACCAAGATGCTTTTTTCTGTCATAACACTCTTCCTGTCATCCTTGATGCTTTTTGTCACAGTACATTGAATAAGCAGTGCACATTCAACAGCAGGTGAATTCCCTTAAATGCAGTTCTTGAAGAGAAATAATAAGCACTCGTTTATTGCTGAGACTTTTTTTTATTTTTTTAAGCTAAAATCCTAAAACTTTCATATTTGAAGAACTGGGTTGTCAAGGCCAAAAGTGGAAAAACACAAACATGTATTTAGCAAGACAATCTTTCAGCTGAAGAGATGATGAGATTGTAGCAATTATTTTTGACTGGAACTGTCATATACATCGCCTGCCATGTAAAACACCGATGGGACTGCTTAACAGACAGTATTAGGAAAAGACTTAGCGGAAAATTGCCAAACAAGTAACTTTGCTGTCGCTCTATGTGGTCCATCGGAGGGAGAACACCTGTTCCTACGTTCGTTCCTACACACAGATAGGACCTCTGGAGATTTACCAAAGGTCCAAGACTGGGTTGTAAATCTTACAGTTGTGTGTGCGTGTGTGTTTTGTGCACTCTTTTTGGAATGCCAGTGGATTTTGGTAATTAGAGGAAGCCAGGTGTTAATTAGCCGAGGCGAGAGGGGATCGGTTTGGTTCCGATCCATACTGCTGTGTCTCACGGAGCTCCAGCTATTTGATCTTCCCTGCAAGGCTGAACGCGCCACTGTGCTTGTCATTTCCAATTAGGATGTTAAACAGATATTCCAAAGATATCCCCTCGTTACCCCTTTCCTTCCTTATCCCAGTCAGATGAGTGGAACACGAAGGATGACAAATCGTTGGAGTGAATATTTTCTCTCTGTCAAGTGCTCTTCTTTCAGCTGTCTGACAGGTAGCAGCAGCTCTGAACTGGAAGCTACACCTGCTGAGGAGGACACAGGGAGAATATAAACACGGCAACAGTTCTCTGTCAGTTTGGATGAAACCGAATCCTTTCCCGCCATCATAGTTACGTTTTGAGTGATAAGAGAGCCGACAGTCTACGGTTTCGGAGCTTTTTAAACTCTAACACTGAGCTGAATGTTCCACTTACACAATAAATACCCGAGTTGTTGAGGGCCATTAAATGCATCATCAAATCTAAATGTGTCACCAGTAGAACTGAGAAGTAATTTAGACCAATCAATCATCATATTACACTCAGTTTAATTAGCAGTGTGTTTGCTGGCATGGCCCTCAGAGGCTTATATGTCTGCCCGAATTTCAGCAGAGATGAAATGCTCAGTGTTCAGCCAACTGTTTTTGGGACTCAGGGTTCAGGTGATGTAGTACCTCAGTGTCCGGGGACTTTGACATGGAGGGGAAAAAAACGGCTGTGGCTTTTCCAGTCCCAAAGAAGCTCTCCAAACAGCAGGCAGGTATAGATTTTCTCCGCTTTGTTTCACTGTCAGTAGCACTGCACTCAAAACAGTGAGTGTATCTCTATGAATAAGCTACACATACATTACCCTGGGAAACAGCATTAGTGTTAAAATTACCTGCCCTTTATCAAATCACAAACGATTCTTTGCCAGAACTGTGAATATTTTCCTAAACATTTTTGCTAAAGCAGACATGATTGCAACAAAATTTAAAAAGAAATGTCAGAAAGCAAAATATGAATATTTGTAAAAGTGACGAGTTAACATTTGTCATAGATCTGAAATGTAAATCAGGTTTTTATGGATAAATGTAAAAAGAAAAAGTGATTTACAGAAGCAACTGAAACTGTTATTTTGGAGGAATGAGAGTCTATTTTAGAGGATAAAAAAAACAAAAACAATACACTTAGTCAATGTGACTTCTTATAAACCTGCACAGAAATTGTCATTAAAGTTTTCATTTATTAATGTTGAATTCTATGTTATGGTATATAAGCAGATACTGAAATAATTCATTTGTAATGTATAGAGGCTTTTCTATTTGTTTATTTGTTTTGGCCAGAGGAGTCACCAGAATATCATGTGTGGGTGGGCATTTTGCTTGTTTGGGGAGGGCAGAAAAATAATGTTGGACCGGCCATGCCCCCTGGTTCTGGCTTTATTTAGTGTTGTAACTATGTCTATGTTGGTCTCTCAACCAGGAGATTTTTAATCTCAAGGAGGATTTCACCTGGTTCAACAAAGGATATTCAGTACCATCCAAAAAGTCTTAGGCCACCTTTAGTTTTGTTGTTTTTCAGGGTTGAAATGATCATACATATTTATTCCTCATTTTGTTTTCTTCAGATACAACAAGAAAATGTAGGAAATATGTGCAATGCCTTAAAAGACACACAAAAAACTAAACTAAATGACCTCTGACCCCATGACAAGAAAGCACAAACAGAAACATCTGACGTGTGTAGAATGAAACCTGGTATAAAAAATCAGAAAATTAATACAATACATTTCAGATTGTCTGAACAAAAGGTTCAAAGCCATGTTAACTGCAAACAAAGGTCACACTAAATACGACCACTTCGGTTTACAGAAGCTGTTTTTTTTTTTTGTTTTTTTTTTCCATGAGACTTTTGTTTTTACTATTGTACATACTTCACATTGTTTTTACTATTGTACATACTTCACATATATCCAGACTGGATCTTAATCCAGAGACTGACAAATGCACTTGTGTGGTCATTAGAATTTTACTAAATCAATGGCCCCAGACCTTTGCACAGTACTGTAAATGTATATAAGGGAGAAAAAAATGCTGAAATTATTGGCATCAAAAAATGGCATGATTATCAAAAGGTGATTTCAGGGAGTGTGTATGTGTGTGTGTGTGTGTGTGTGTGTGTGTGTGTGTGTATATATATATATATATATATATATATATATATATATATATATATATATATATATATGTATATATATATGTATGTATGTAATGTATGTATGTATGTATGTATACTACACCCACACAGACAACATAATGTGTTTAGAAAGAGCAACAGCACTGAATCCCTACATGAATAAATAAAAGATAAGGTCAAGTAAGAAAAGGGAGATTTAGTACTGAAACAAATAAAACACAAATGTAAGAGATGGTCTCACAGTGACAAATACATAATGATTTCTTTTAAAGCAAAAAAAAAATAGATATAGATATAGATATAGATAACGGATGCTTGTAAAATAAACACAATTAAAACTTGTAACCACAACAATTGAAAGTATTGCATTCTTAGTTTTAGTTAATCTGTACTTTTTGAGCCTTGTGAATAGTTTTGTAAGCAAATTGTTTCACTTGGGAGCAGGGGCGCACTGCTGTTTTGGCTTGAACAAATTTGCTTACAGGGAAATTTAGGGTTACTTTCTTTTCATAGAGTTATATTAGTAATGTTATGTTGATTATGTTGGCCTGGGGTCACCTCCAGGTAATTACTGTTTTTAGCTGCCGATGCCTGGTGAGCGTGTCTGCTTCATAAACTGATGTTTCACTGAGCCTAGTGGAGTTTGTTTTAGTTTTGATATGGGGACCTGAGCAGGATCCCCTCTTTCCCTTATTCTCTTATTCTCTTACGTAAAGCCAGTTCACATATTCGCCCTCATTTTCTGTTAGGAACTGGAAAGACTAAACACGTGAATAGTTCATTTTAGTTCCATCACACACTTTCATTTGTTTTCAGTTGTATCTGCATAAACGTCATTTTTTTAAAAACATGATTCTGCTGCTTTTTTGTCTTATTTTTAATGACATAAGGGAGATGTCACTGTATCCACTGTACCTGAGTATAATGACAAAGAAGATTCTATACTTTCTATTTCTACATTACATTCTATGCTATTCTCTTCTACTGATAAGCTGATGTTAGGCTCTAGCTGGACCATATGTCTTTATCAGCCTGATGGCCTTATAGGTGATAAATTGAAGTATTAGTATTCTGAACTTGGATAACTGCTGCAGTGATGCTACAGATGGAGTGATATGATGTCTCAGATTTAGGTAATAATGTAATTCATGACTTCTAGATAAATTGTGATTGTCAAACTGAGTAGGAGTGATAGTCAGCAAAGCGAGAGCTGTCGAGGTAGTCCAGGTTAAAAGGTTCTGCTGAATATTATCATAACATATTACACGGTATTGCAGAATCATCCGACGACAACATTTATGACCAGCAATTAGCTGTGTAATGCCAATGTGCAGAGAGAGAGAGAATCTCAAAATTTATGACTGTGAAACCCACCAATTATAGTTTTAAAGTCGATACTAATACATGCCCAACATTAATATTAAGTAAAAAACAGTTAAAGCCAAAGATGAAGCAGAATTAAATTCTAATTATAAATTACATATTTATTTTGGACATGTCAAACTTACTAATCTAAAGGCTAGATGTTTTAGTCATGGGTATTTACTCAGTTAAAGGCAATCATATGAGCTTGCCAAGGCCCTATCATGTCTTGACATTTTATTCTGATTTATGAAATAGATGACACGGTGTGAATATGCATAGAAAATGGATTAGTGGATAGAGAATTTTACTAGTGTCTCATTTGCATCTTTGCAGAGCTTCAAATATCTTGCAGCAGTGGCTGCACTGAGTCGTGTAAACACCTTTGTTTTGTTTGATGAAAGGCAGGTGGGGTGGGGGGTGGAGGGCGACGGGAAGGTGGAGTTGAGGCATTTTCAGAACAGCATGCAAATACAGAATAATGGAGGATTAGAAGGGGGTACATTTGCATATGAACAAACTGTTCACTTATGGGGAATGCTTGATGCCTCCACTCTATGGATGAACACTCAGATGAGTAATGTGTCTTGTGGATGAGCACGTGCAGGAATAGCTCACAGGGTTTTTCTCTTCAGTAGGATCCAATTGATGAGCTTACATAGAATTAGCCTGGCTTTGGCACCGTATAGTTTGACTGTACCGACGTGACAGGCCATTTAACATGCTGCTGTAATGTTGTGGCGTAATGTGGTAATTGTTTGCTTGTGTAAATATGAACCTGAGTATTCTCATTCTGAACTGCAAATCTGCGCGAGCAAACCGCAGAGGAAATGGACGATTAATTGGATGGGAGGAACACATATCCCGTGTTTGCAGAGTGAAGGGGATGGATGGGTAACAGTGTGGAGGGACTCTGGCTACAGTGAACTGAACAATTGCAGCTTTTATAACACAAAATCTGAGTGTGTAGGGAGGAAAGGAGGGAAGAAGCAAAAAAAAAAAAAAAAGGGGGGGGACAAAAACCAAAGAAAATCCATCAGAGATTGAAAGGCAACTTACTCAAAAAGCAGGTTTATAAACAGAGAGGGAGAAGGGCACAAAGGGGCTAGAGTGTAGAAATATGTCTGGAGGGAAGACAAAAATAACCACTGAGTAATACCTCTTAACTTGATTTTAGAGTAAGGCTTCAATTCTGGGAATGGGGAAAACCATTTTTAAGGGAAAATCATAAAATAAAGAGAAGTGAAAGAGAAATGAAGGGGAACAGAATCAGGGGAATATAGGGTCAGAGGGATGAAGATACTCAGTCATTGGCTGCCAAGTCTACAGCACAGCATGAGCACCACAAATAGAAATGAACGAATAGAGAAAAAAAAAAAAAAAGAATAAATAAATGAAAGCAACACATTCATCAGCAACTTTTATCTCACCTCTAATGAAAGGAAAATATCAAAGGAATTTATTGTTCATCTCACTCAGAATTATAAACTGAAGAATAAACATTGTGAACAATACTCAAATATTATCATAATAAATGAAACATATGAAGTTTTGCATATGAAAACAAACCAAAAAAAACCCACATCTATAAAGGGAATACAAAACACTGATGTACTTTTGCAATACATGTGTAAATTCAGCCTCTCATAGATGTAGATTGATGGTGTTTTAGAAGTTGTTTGTACCACTGCCAGTCCTATGCTACTGTATATATGGATCTCCTCCACTGTGTTTCATTGTCAGTGGCACTGCACTCGAAACAGTGAGTGTATCGCTGTGATTAAGAAATACAAATACAAATGCAATACCGTGGGAGTTAAAATTACCTGCTCTTTATCAAATCAAGAATGATTTTTTTTCCCAGAGCTGTGAAGATTTAACCGAACATCATTCTAAAACAGATATGATAATAACAAAATATACCAAGAGATATTGTAGAAAGCAATATTTTAGATATAATAATACACTGGCCTAAAAAGGTCCCCGACTTTGATTTAACCAAGCTAAAAGGTAAGAGCCTTCCACTGGATTATTACTTCAGTGATAAATATGTTTCAGATCCACATAGTTCTTTAACCCCAGCTGATGCAGTGAGCAGCGTCTCATTCCTTTAAACAGCCATCAGTTTAATCAGTTTACTAGGGAACCCAGACAATGCCAGGAATCACTGGGCTCATCAGGCTTGTGAAAGAGTGGTTCAGGGAGCATGAGACATCATTTTCACACATGGATTGACCACCACAGAGTCCAGACCTGAACCCCATTGAGAATCTTTGGTATGTGATGGAGAAGAGGTTATGCAGAAAATGATACAACTGTGGATAAATGATGCCACAGTGAATGTGTCCAGTAATCAAAGCTAAAGGAGTTTCAGTGAAATATTGTATGTTTAATTATTTATTTAAATTCATACAGTGTAATAATTGTACTCAGTAAGTTAGGAAGTTTTATTTAAGGAGCACTTTTCACAGACGGGGTCACAAAGTGCTTTCCAGTGCCAGATACAGTTAAAACCAATTGAAAATACAGAATAAAATACAGTTTTAAAATACAATTAAAATACAATAGATACATGAAGTGCAGTCAGTTTGAAGCAGCCATGAGTCAGCTGAACTTAAAAGGCCTGTGTGAACAATAGTGTCTTAAACTCTGTAAAAAAGCTAAACAACAATGCAATATCATTGTTTTTTTTGTTACCTCCGCCAGGGGGTATTGTGATCACTTTGCTTTGTGTGTTTGTGTGTGTGCGTGTTTGTTTGTTTGTAAGCAAGTTAACTCAAAAAGTTATGGATGGATTTTCATTAAATTTTCAGGAAATATTGATACTGGCACAAGGAAGAAATTATTAAATTTTGGTGGTGATCAGTGGGGAGGGGCATATCTGTCTTGGTGGAGGTCTGCACTTGTTTGTTTGTTTTTGTTGTTTGTTGCAATTTTAGTAGTTCTTACAGGAATTTTTCTTTTTTAATGATATGATATTAAAGTAATAGCTTATGCTTGTTTGTAACTGAATTGAATAATAACTAGAAAAGCACTCGGAGAGTGCCGACCTCCGCCAAGGCAGATCAGTCCCCCACCCCCCCAATCATCACCAAAATTTAATCATTTGTTCCTTGTGCCAGTATTAACATTTCCTGAAAATTTCATCCAAATCCGTCCATAACATTTTCAGTTATGTAGCTAACTAACCAACAAACAAACAAACCCAGGCAAAAACATAACCTCCGGGGCGGAAGTAACAATAATTACAACAACAACAAGATACTGTTATAAGCTATGAGTGTATCAAATTGGAGGCTAATCAGAGTCGTTTTGAATTTTTTTATGAATTTTCAAAAATTGCTCACTGATGAGAGATAGGAAAATTTGAGATTTTGTGACCTTGCTGTGACCTTGAACTTTGGCCTACTTGGCCCAAAATTTATTGGGTTTGTCCCAGGGCCTAGGCCTATCTGTGGGTAAAATTTGGTAAAGATGGTTGTAATAGTTCTCCCGTATAGACAAACAAAGCAAAGTGATCACAGTACCTCCTGGTGGAGGTAACAATCTGACTTCTAAAGCCATCAGGTTTTGTTGTGTGCAAATGTCAGTCAAAAGACACATTAAATGTTTGTTCTACAAATCTGTTAAAGAAGCAAAAACTTTACTCTCTCAATAAGATGTTGTATGAATTCAGAGCATGTGATGTTGCCTTAACAACCTTAATAACAATTAATACTACAACAACAGAATATCAAAAGGTCATTTGAAAGAGTATTGTATTGTACTGAATTTATATATATATATATATATATATATATATATATATGTGTGTGTGTGTGTGTGTATATGTGTGTGTGTGTGTGTGTGTGTGTGTGTGTGTATATATATATATATATATATATATATATATATATGTATGTATGTATATATTTATTTATTTATTTATTTATTTTGTAGTGTGTTCTAATAATTATTTCCAGAGCTATAAAGCACTTGGCAACCTTAAGCACTACCCCCCCCCCCCCCCCCCCCCCCCCCGACACACACACACACACACACACACACATACACACACACAACATACTATGTTTAGAAAGATCATCTGCACTGAGCCCATACATCAACAAATAAAACTCCTGCTCAGCAAAAGATGAGATAAGTTAAACAAGATAAGCTCAAATAAGGTAAGGAGGATTTAGTGGACAAACAAATAAAATGCAAATGTAAGAGATGGTGTCGAACAAGGCAAGTGCATTACAATGTCATTGAAAGCAAACAAAACATAAAATACCAATAGTGCATTTGAGTTTGAAATATAAAGAAATTCAGAAGATAAATTAAAAAAAAAAAATATATATATATATATATATATATATGTGTGTGTGTGTGTGTGTGTGTGTGTAAATACAATTACTTTGAAGTTTTAGTGAAATTTCATGTTATGTCATTTAATTGTAGAGAAAAAGTTGCAAGTTTAGTAAAATATAGTAAAGTAAAGTATATAACACTGCTTGTCCCTTCCTACCCTTTCCTATCCTAAACTCCAATGAACACATGTTCATGTATGTAATTTGCAGGTAGATTACAAATGAGCAACTCCATCTCCAACAACAAACTAAACAAGTAAAATGATCGATATCTCAATTTGAATGTGATTGAAAGCATTTTATATAATATATGTCAAAAAGACACCAAAATGAACATGAGTGATCATACTTAAAGATATTTGGATTTTAAAATGCCACATATAATAGACTTGAACTAAAATTTTATTACAAACATTGTAACTGTGTAATGTAAAATGTGTTTACAGTTCTGTTCAAAACACTGACATAATGCAATGTAACAGTTAGTTCGTATCTGGTCCTGTTTAAGGGATAATAGATGTTTATCTTTTGCTTACTGCATTCAGATTTATTATTATCAGCATTCAATGCATCAAACAGAAAGTAGCAGGCAATGAGATCATGATGTTGTCATTCTGTCTCCTTGTTACATAAGACTGACAGTATACATGGAGGTCACAACCCAGCAAAAAGCACAACCTATGACGATAAAACCATCAATGTACCCATTTCCAGGGGCATTTTGAATAGATGAACAAGTGCTGTAAAGAGGCCGCTGTCATATATAAGGGTTCATATAGAAAACTGACAAAACAAATATATATATATCAGCTCAATAAGACATTACTCAGTGGCAAGTGTTTCTGGTTTTTGTAAAGCTTGTCATTCAGTCTGGCCTGGAGACCCTGAAGGCTTTTATCAACCAGGGTCTTACCAAAAGCAATTATGAAGAGAAGCACTTCTGCTGCAAAGCCAAATTATACTCATGCAATGCCTCTGAGGAAGGGTTAGGTGGCAAGACAGCACTGCTGTGGCGGAAATTGAAAAGCACTACACAGCTATGCTTCAAGGACTGGAAAAGTATAGGCTTCACTCAGTCAGATAAAGGCAACCAGATGTTAATTGAGACAGCACAAATGACTGCACTTGTGCACATGGAAATGTCTGAAGCCATATGGCTTTGGCTGCAATTTTCACATAAGGGGATACTAAAAGCATATTTTTGATATTTTATTTTTGATATTTCTATTTTGCATGTTTGCCGTATATCATTGTTCTTTTTTTTTTTCTTTTTTTTTTTTTTTTTTGCTCTTCACTCAGTTGTGTGGTACACTGACCGGGGATATAAATGACATAAATTCCTATCTATCATTCCTCCTCCTTCCTGCTCCTCATCTTCCTCCCTTGTGCAGTGGAAATCAAAGACTGCTGAGCCAAGGGGAAAAAAGATTCCATCAATCTTCGCTTGTCCCTAACAGTCACGTTTACCTGACAAAGTTGCACAGCACTCTGTGAAATGCGGTTCCTTCCTGCCAAAGCCTTGGCTTATGCCCCTGAAATACTGTTTCTTTCTTTATATTAAATTCTATTTAATGGGCTGTCTTGGTGTCTCAGCAGACGTAGGTGTATAATGTGTACTTGCAAGATCATGGAATCTGTCTCGTGACCTTCATCACACATCTTCCATTTTCTATTTTAGGCTTTATTTATTCAGAGAAGATTTGCTGAGCATGCAGTCTGACTTTCAACAGTACCTTACTTAACATTCATACAGTTACACACACTCACTGGGAGTTGCACTGCACAGGTGGGGTTTTGCCTAAAGGATCTCTTAATGGTAGCTGCAGATTTTCATTGTCTACTGACCTAAATGTCTGACTGAACTTTATGTCAGTTTGGTTTCAGCTTGTTGTTCAGTTGCAATGAAAAGCATTTGGCAAAACGATTTTTCAGCCATTAAACCTCCATCTAAAGTAAAAAAAAAAAAAAAAAAAAAAAAAAAAACAGCAATAAATTGTCAGTAACAATGAATACACAATCCCTCAAATGAATATAAAAAGAAATAAATAATACATTTTGAGGAAAAACAAAAACTTCAACTCAGAAGTAGGGATGGAGAATGGCAGCTTAGTTAACAGATACTTGTATTTTTATTGCGGTAAAATAAAAGATTGGATTAACATTTTTTTAAATAACAACAAAATGCAATTTAAAAAACTAAAATAAGACCAAATTCCATTAATTGAGGTTACTGCAAAATTTCCATTATAATTCAAGTATTATTCAAGTCTGTTATCTCAATATTTCTGGAGACTGAACCTTTTAAAGAAACTAAAACTAGTGATGACAATGTAACTTGAACTTTTATATATTAAAAAAGGGGGATTGTCAGGTGCATGACATCTGATTTGTTCAAATACTACTAAAACAGCGTTTAACTTGTGTCATCGTAGTCAGTATAAACAGCTGCAACACCTGTCTAAACAATGTGATTTTTGCTTGTCAGAACAGAATATCTTTTTTATCCATGGGGGCAGCTGTGGCCTAGATGGCTGGAGTGTCAGCTTGTGACCGAAGGGTTTGATTCCCTGGACTGGAGTTGTTGGTTGATGTGCCCTTGAGCAAGGCACTTAACCCCCCCCCCATTTGCTCCCCGGGTGCCTGATATGGCGGGCGCACTCCTGCTCCTAGCATGTAGTGTGTGTGATGCATGATCTAGTGATGGATTAAAAGCAAGACAAATTTTTGTGTGTAGTGCATGTTTACATATGTGAACCCCTACTGACAGATAAGATTTGATTCTATGCAACATTTTTTGGTCCAAAATATAGACTTTGTAGTTTCCGTAGCTCACTAGACAAAGAAATATGGAAAGAAAAATTGTTTGTTGTCTTCAAGCTGTGGCCACCGTGGATAATATTGGACATAGCAGTTGCTGAGGCTTTAATCTGTCATGAGGGTGAAGCAAATTCAGTTATAAACGTAATTTTCCTTAAGTGTAGGTTGTGGTAGTAGAAGTGTGTTCTTTACATGATGTTGAATTGTCCATAATGCTTTGTCTGGTCCATGTCCCAAAGGTATCCATGCTGACCTTGATCTACTGCAGGTCATATACTGATTTATACCCCTGGAGTTGAAGTTTCAGCTGCAGCTTCAATACACGAAGAAACAATAGACATGTGCAATTTGGGATTTTCCAGTCTCACACTATTATCTGTCCACCCAAATATACATAAACCAGAGTTTTTAATCATCTTTATTATGGAAAGTGTTTCAAAGAATCCCAGTTTTCGCAACAGAAAACATTGTTTCTGTGTAAATGACATGCCCAAACATTGCAAATCATCATTAGTGTGGATGGGGCAGAAGTCAGCAGGGAAAAAACACCAGAATTGTCTAAATACATAACCTTTCCTCTGCAGCTTTCTCCTCTCTGTCCAAATCAAAAGACTGAATATAAATGCAGATGCTGTTTCATGCAGCTGTAGAAAAGAGAAGTCACTTTTCCCAACTTTAGAGTCAAGCCATGAAATAAACCATTGGAGGAAATCTGAACTAAGATCTGTAATTCCATCTGTCAGTTATGTATCTAATGTATTTAACCTTCCTACCTGGAAGCCCCTGTGACTAAACAAAGAATGCATCACAGAATACATTATTGTCCACAGAAGGGGGTAGACTTCTGATTTCCTCTTAGACAACTTAAACTAGAATATTCTGAAAGGCAGTGGCGGCTGCTCGTCTTTCAGCAAGAGGAAGCTCATTGTTGGCTTACATAAAAAAAAAAAAAAAGCCAAGTTATTTAAACATAAATTCGGCCCTCCGTTCCTTTTTTAAGAAAATGGTAAGTGACCTTATCGTACCAAGTAAACAAGAAAACGTTGAAATTATGTTAAATTGAAACAAGGAAGTACAATTAGTGTGTTTTATTTACAGTGCAAGAAATGAACAAGTAATTTTGTAGTGGTTTCTCTCTCGATTTCACAAGCAAAATGTGCGATGGTATTAAACTGAACTCTGTCAAGTGAAGGAGTAGATCTCAAAATAGCTGTCAGTCAAATGAGATTCAGCCTTTCGACTTATCCTCCAATCAGCACATGGAAGCCTGGCGTCTAGCCCGACTGAGCTCCACCCACAGCTCCATTCACTCCCAGAGACACCGAGCGTCCAGGGCGGGACAACATCATGGCATTTACCCAATTACCGTCCAGTTTTGAGGCAATGAAAAAAACTGTTCCATGAAGTCCCACTGAAGTGCATGGATGCTGAACGTCTACGGGCAAATGCATTGACCATAGATCGTATGAGAAAACAGCACAATGCATGAGAAGTGAACAACATCGAGTCCGTTGATTTGTGATAAAGCTGATTCTGAACGAACTCGTCTTTGAGATGAACGTGTTCTAACACATTTGTAGTCAATGAAATGTCAACACAACCGTACATATTTAACCATTTAATTTTTGGAATTCTAGGGGAAGCCGAGCTTCCCTTGTAGTCTTTGAGAAATTGCCTCTGCTGAAAGGTAATTATTGACAGTGTCGGGGAGAAAAACTACATGTAGTTGATCTACGTAGTTAAACTACATTTTGCTGTAACTTGCTGGTAGATAAACTACATTCATATTTTGTCAAGTAGCTTTACAAGTACTTTGTGGGCAATTTTTTGTCATTTAACTACTCAATTTGCAAACTACAATTTTGGGCAACAACATAAAATTAAGACTCTTCCCCCCAGAAGAGCTGGAGGAGGTGTCTGGGGAGAGGGAAGTCTGGGCATCCCTGCTTAGACTGTTACCACCGTGACCCGGGCCCGGATAAGCGGCAGATAAAGGATGGATGGATGGATGGATGGATGATTTTTTGTAATATAAATTGTATTTCACCATTGAACGCAAGACAGTCCCTTTTTCTTTCATCCTGAATTGCTTTGAAGGCATGATCATGTCATGAGATGAAAGCCAGTGCTGCCTCTGATTGGCTTGCCCTGGCAGCACTCGAATGCTTCACAGATGTGTGATTATTACTAACGTTGTGTGGTTGTCACCACCATGGACAACCCTCCCACCAGCTCCACCCCCAACAGTGACATGCCACCCTAACCATGGCCATATTTTGTTTTATATACATCACATGTAATTTCTCAATTTAACACTGAAAATAAAAAGTAGTTGCTAAACCTTCTTTCTTTAGCCATAGTTCCAACATACTCCATTTCTCCAGGGACAGAAATGGAGTATGTTGGAACTACTGCCATGCTGAACTACCTGTAGTTTTACAAGCTACGCTTACAAAGTAGCTTTCCCAACACTGATTATTGGTATGTTACCTTATGACACTAAAAACTAGCAAGCATTGCAGGTTTACAAGTAAACTGTATGTAGTTCACCTCTGCTTACCAGTGCTGTACTGTTCAGTAATCTGACTGCCTGTGAGTAAAAAGTGTTTTTAAAGTACCTGGCCCAAGCTCTGAAGCTCTGTGTACATATCCCTGAGGGAATGAATGAGAACACCATGAGCTTGGTAACTGGAGTACTCCATGGTACTTAGGGCCTTCCTTTTGCAGCAGGAGGTGTAAATCTCCTGCATCTGTAGCAGTGGTGTTCCTATGATTTTCAAAGCTAATTTTCCTGCCCTATTTCTTGTTCGGTCAGGTTGCCAAACAGCAGTGGTATGCCTCCAGTAAAGAAGCTCTTTGTGGTACACTGGAATGGATTCAATATTTTTAAAGCATTACACTAAATACAGCCTTTGTTGCACTTCAGATGACACAACTGGTGTTCTGAAAGATGTTAATTAATAAAAAATATTCACAATTTCTGGTGGCTGAAAAGTTTTGGATTCCTACCATCAACACTTACCTCCTTTGTTTTCTCAACACTCAGACAGTTGTCTTGACAACATATGGAATGGATTGTAATAGGGATGAGGATTTCAAGCAAAAAAACTCCCCAGCCCTTAGACAACTCACTGCACACACAGATGCACAAATATAGACACAAAGAAAGAGGAAGAGAGAGAGCTGGTCATGCTTTTCACTGTGTATACTCATGATATACAAGCTTTACCTGGCAGAATTTACATGGCACATCTCTTTTCATTTATTTGAATGAGTTTCATACGGAGCCACATGTTTGTACAATTCGTAGTATCTAATCTCACACTGCCACACACATTTTCTGGTGCCTAGTAATAACATGTCCTTCTTCTTTTGTTGCTTATTGGCAAACAGCTTTTAGGCACATTACTTTCTGGCAGTAGTGACATGTTATGTACAACTAGGTAAAAATGAAATGAAATCCAGTTTTTAAGACAGGGTGATCCCTGTGTAAACTATGTCGAAGCTTATAATTTAGAGAATGAAATCCCTAACCCCACCCCATCCCCCCAATATGTGCACACGTCAAGTCAGTGTGCGGTCATATTTCACAATGCCAATAGAATATATAGATATAATACAGCCCCAATTCCAAAAAAATTGGGGTTTTGTGTAAAATGTAAATAAAAGCAGATTGTACTGATGCGCAAATCTTATAAACCCCTATTTTATTCACAACAGAACATAGAAAACATATCAAACATTTAAACCAGTGGTTCTTAGCCTGGGTTCGATCGAACCCTAGGGGTTCGGTGAGTCAGTCTCAGGGGTTCGGCGGAGGTCAAGACACACACTCGACAACAGCAGAAGTCTCACTGATTTGCAGTAAATATTCATTACTATTGTAGCCTGATGGAAATTAGGTGATGGGTGTGTGTTAAAATGTGTGAATGCGCATATGAAACTGGTGGGGTTCAGTACCTCCAACAAGGTTAAGAACCACTGATTTAAACATATAATTTTAGGAGAAAATATGAGGTAAATCTGAATTTGATGGCTGTAACGCATCCCTGGAAAGTTGAGATGAGGATTTTAAAAAAAAAACCAAACAAACATGGAAATATGTGGTACTACACAAACAACTAGAAGAAATTTTTCCACCTAATGAAGTTAATTAACAAGTCATTATCATGATGGATTTGAAAAGAACATCTTAGAGAGTCTGTTACAGATAAAGATTGACAGAGGTTCACCAATCTGCAAAAATCATGGCTATAAATTGTTGAACCACTTCAGAATAATGTTCTTCAAAGTACAATTACAAAGACTTTTTTTTTTTTTTTTATTTCTTGACACCATAATTTAAAGATTTTGAGAATCTGGAGAGGTCTCAGTGACAAAGCCAAAAATCAATACTGAATGATTGAGATCTCCAGACCCTGAGGCTGCACTACATCAAAACCAGACATGATTCTGTAATGGAAATCATTGCATGGGCTTAGGAACACTTCCAGAAACCATTACCTATGAACACAGTTCTCATCCACAAATGCAGGTTAAAGCTCTATCATATAAAGAAGAAGTCATAACTGAACATGATCCAGAAACACCAACATCTACTCTGGACCAAAGCTCATTGAAATGGATTGATGCAAAAAAGAATACTGGTGCCACATGCCTCATTGTCTGCACTTATGAAGACATAAGACCATCTGTGATGGTATGGGGATGGATTTGTGCTTATAGAATGGACAGCTGCACATCTGGAAAGGCACCATCAATGCTGAAATATATATATATATATATATATATATATATATATATATATATATATATATAGATAGATAGATAGATAGATAGATAGATAGATAGATAGATAGATAGATAGATAGATAGATAGATAGATAAGTGCAAAGTACACTGTAATGTTCAGGATAATAAAGGTGCAAAGTGACATTTAAGTGCAAAAGATTTATGACCACAGTAAAAGAAGAGAGGATGCTACAAAGTGGTAAACATGGATCTGTCTCAAACTTTTGGAGACATGCTGCTGCCATTAAATTCAATGTTAGCTATATCTATATTTTGGGCTGTATTGTACATTTTCTTGACTAATGCAACAGCCTTGTGATGCTCCTGTGTTGAAATTGTGGTTGCTGATGTCTTTGTTCTCAGAAATAACAACTCAGATTAAATTACAAAGACCAAGGTCCCCAACCGTGTGGACCTGTAGTCAGTAAACAACACTTCACCACAGGCGGTCATCCCATTAAAATGCTTAACTAGAGAGATGCGCAGTCACTGGTGCAGCATCTGCAACAGATCTATTTGACAAAAAAACAAGGAACCAAGATCAGCTGTCTTGGTAAGTTTTATTTATGTCTTAGTTTTACTGACATCTACCTCTTTCCATGACAATAAAAACTTCAAATTTCTCTCAGTGAATTATTTCAATGAATGTCTTACTTTTAAATAAGAATAACATTAATTTAGACAGGGACTGATAGCATGGTGTAGCTGAAACAGATGTACATAAAGAACTATCCAATTCATAAGGCAATGAAACATTTCTGGAAAAAAAAAGAGCCTTCCAGCATTTCACCAACAAAGCAGCGAAGCATATTACATCAGAGGGTCAGCATCAAAGCTTTACATGAAACTCGCCTACATTCATCTTCCCAATTATAGGTATTCTTTCAATTATTTTTGGACAAATAGTGACAAAACTGGAACCTCAAAGGATGTAAAAAAAAAAAAAAAAGGTGACAATACTCTGTAGCTCCAGTATCAGAAAATAATAAAATTAACTGTCACTCATATTTTTTCACATCTCTCCATTGTCCACTGTATACTTTGACTGCACCATTAGCACAGCTTCCTTGACTTTTCTCATTTCTCCCTTTTCCACAGGGTAGTGACAGGACCCACCTTGTTGACATTGCTGAACAATGCAATAAAAAGAATTCACAGACTTATGTCAAGTTTTCACCGCTATTAGAACATTAATAATGAACCACAGGGTAGAGCTAAATAAAAAGTAGACAGCTACTCTCTCCATTTTTGTTTGTTTTGTTCTGTTTTATTGTAAAGTGTTCTTATAAAACCTTCTGAATACTTGTCTGGGATTTTAGTCATGAAATGTTGTTGTTTCAACTTCTTTTTAAATACATCTCCCTGGTCTTGCTCACCCCATCCTCTTGTCATCTTTCACCAAAATGCTAAAGTTTAAAAGTAATATCTGAAATATTCATTTGAACTTGGACTGGAATTATTTTAGCAGTTATATTTAAGTGATATAACAACCCTGTATGCCCACTGCACATGAGTAATTCCTCTTTGATATACAGGGGAATACATATGTGCTGCAGATATGGAATTATCCTTAACTACCCACTGAATGAATTATATGTTAAGGGAAAGATATTCAAAGATTGCTTTGCAGAGTCTCCAAAGCTGGAGTATATCTGTCCTCATTATTCTGATATGATATTGCCCTAAGACAGATCAGACAGCAAGACACAGATGCTAACTACTTCACTAAGCCTGAATAACCCCTAAAATCTTTGCCCAGCCATATTTTTTTCACTACTGCATTAGAAATGTTATTGCAGATATGCTTATGATGGTCTTTCTAAGTATAGAAAGTTCTCTGGATTTGACTGGAAGCCTAAAGGATCAACATTATCATTGAGGGCCAGGGAAGAGCTGCCTTGAAGCTTGTCCCCTGTGGCTCTTTAATGAGAGGACAGAGAAATAAAAGAGGGATTGAAGCACCTGAGCGCCTGCTGTTTTCAGGCTAGAGCAGAAATGCCTGCAGTGAGTGCACTGACATGGCTACAGGGCCTCTGAAGACAATGCTGTGACCCTGCTCTTCTTCCCGGTCGGGCAGCAACACTGTTTATCCTGCACATTAGCCCCTTAGCTGCAGTTAGGGTGACCTAACACAAATTGACAACAGTGCTAAGGCAGGAATCTTGAGAGTACATGCTTCATCAGAAAGGCTCCCACTTAACCTGCTGTTAACATGACAGGACATACAGCTACCTTTGGAACTCCCCATGACAGAGTGTGATGTTAGTGCTCAGTGTCAGGCCTATGTAGACCATCAGAATACTGCAACGGTATCACAGAGTCCCCAACTGGTGAAACTTCCTCCACTCTGAAAAGCCAAAAGCTAGAATTTTGAGATGCAGTCACAGAAAAAAAAATATTTTACCACTTAGATTTTTAATCAAGTAATGTAACGTATCATGGCAAAGATAGAAGTGCAGCCTCCAGAAAAATGATTGAAAGGCATGTAGTATAAATGGCAAGAAAAAGTACCATGATCCCTTTGAAATTCCCTAGTTTTCTACATGAACTGGTCATAAAATGTGATTTGATTTGCATTTAAGTCGCAAGCACAGATAAACACAATATTCTTAACCTGATAAAACACAATTATAATATTTAACATCTTCATTAACATGTACATAGAGTTGAGGAAAAAATTATTAGACCACCCCTTGTTTTCTTCAATTTCTTGTTCATTTTAATTCCTGGTACAACTAAAGGTACATTTGTTTGGAGAAACATAATGATAACAACAAAAATAGCTTATAAGAGTTTAATTTCCGAGCTGATATCTATCCATTTTCCATGTTTTCTTGATAATAACCAAAATCACTTAAGTACTTACATTAATATCTATGGCATTGTACTGTCAAAAACAGTGCTTTTAGGCATTCCACGTTTTCTTTTCTGTCTGTTTTAGTCACGTGATACACACAGGAGTTAGTACTTGATTGCATAAGCATTGTTTTTGCTGACTTTTGATGGTGTAATAATTTTTACATTTGGATTTCTGAAACATACTGCATGTGCCATCCAGCCTGAGGTGCATGTTGTATAATTCAAGGATCATTATTCATTGAAACAGGCCACAACATGATTAGCAGAAAAAAAATAGAAACAGAAACAAACAAGAAGGTCCTCCTGAATACCTTCACACCAGGGACAAAATGAATAAATAAACAAACAAAAAAGTTTATGAATATTTTACATTAAACATACTAATCCTGATGCCAGTGCCACTTGTGACAATTGCAATAAGTTGAATAAGACTGCCTGAAATGATTCAACTAATTTTTCACAAATAATAGATGTGCACCCATTGGTGAGTTCCAGACTGTTTCCTCCTGTATCTTCTGTTCTTGTGGGTAGTTTCTGTGCAGTGCAGGTAAAAATCTGCACACACACAGTGCACAGTGGCTCTGATTCATTTCACATTGTTACATAAGCCCCTCACTTCTGTCCACTAGTTTGGCAATGCTGCTTCACATGTTGTTGATTTCAGTATCTTTATTATTTTTGTGTCCTTGTTTGCTTTTTCATAAAAAACAGTGTAGCTAAATACTGCATCAACAGGTTTGCCATTATGGGTTAAACACAGTAATGTCTCGTCAGAGAGCAAACTTTGATTGACTGCCATTCCGACATTTATTTCAATATGAAGTAGCTACTTGTTTTGAACAATCCCTTATGGTCCAACTACAGCAAAATTGAATTTAAAAGTATAAATGTGGGTCATTTAGCAACACTAATCCATCAAATTGCCTCCAAAAATGTCCCATTTCAGAGACTTCAAACACTGTGTTTTGACCCTTATTGTTATCCCATGATTTTTATAATAAGGGCCTTTAAACATTTGGGGCATGATGAAAAAGAAAAAAAAAAAAGACAAAAAAAAAACAGAACAAATGCAAAACAATTGTGGGCAAAGATTTTGCATCAAAATTATTCACAGACACCCGAGGCCCTTACCTGGACCCTCATCTGCATTGTGTTTCCATTTTGTCTGATCCAGCATCTTCTGATCCTCTGGGTGTATGTCTGGGGTCCGGGTAAAAAGACACACTGACGCAAACTGTATTTAATTCATATGATGCACATGTTACAGAAAGTCCTCACTATTCTAGTCTAGTTCTTTGGCAATGCTGCTCCACACATTGTGCTTTGCTTCATTATCTTTATCATTTTAGATAGATAGATAGATAGATAGATAGATAGATAGATAGATAGATAGATAGATAGATAGATAGATAGATAGATAGATAGATAGATAGATAGATAGATAGATAGATAGATAGATAGATAGATAGATAGATAGATAGATAGATAGATTTACTTTATTACTTTATACTGCTCCACAAACACAGTCATACCACATCAACAATCAATAAATAAATAAAAGCAGAGTATAAGTAGCTATGAATAAGTTAGATGAAAAAGAAAGAAGAATTAAAAGACAAAATGTTGTTGTTCATACTAAACTAAGTGTAGCTAGAAATCAGCAGGTTCATTATTGTTGTTATCACAGCCTTCCGGTTCACACAAATGACTTTATTTGCACCACAGAAGTTTGGATAAATCAGCTCTGTAACAAATAAATAAAACATTTTTATTTTTTGCTGCAAAATATTCATGACCTGTCTCAAAGTATCATATTAACAGCTGTTTGAAAAAACAAACAAACAAACAAAAAAAACAAATGAGCAAATGAATTAAATAAATAAAGGATGAATTGTAATAAGGTGAAAAATCTGTTGCGTTTTATTAAGTTATTACATAATTTTTTGTTTGCTCTTTGTATTATTGCACACATTTTCACACATACTGTATAACACAATGTCAAAATCCAGGCTCTGCTCCTAAAGGATCTGATCCAAAATTTAATGGCTTTGTCCTTGACTTATGCCCAAATCTTCAACAAGTTTCATAAAAATTGGTGCAGTACTTTTAGCATAAAACTGCTAAAAGACAAACATGAATGATGTCATGACCTCAATAAGCCCTTCAGTGTTTTAGCAGTGGTTTAACAGCTATTACCTATTCTCTTCTAGCAATTGCCAGCTTCTGTGATGAGGTGTTCTGTAGAATTGACACTGCAGAACTGTGAAAAGAACTGTGAGTAGTGCTCAAAAATGCGACGCTTCATGTTGAGAGGAGAACCTTTAGCGGGAGCCTTGTGAACATGAGCATTATGTGATGAATTAGAAGCTTGCAGTGCAGGGAATGAGGGAGTAGGAAGAGTCTAAACTAAAAGTTGGTTCTGGCCGTCTGTGACCTCTGCAGGAAATTATAATGCAATAATGGAAGTGCCCTCCTTTAGCTAAATGAGAATATAAACAAATGATGGATAGCAATAATCTGAGCGGTCAGTAGAGCGCATCGAAACCTCCAACGCCCACATGACCATGTTGAAATGTTAACAGAGTGAAAATAAATGGGAAGAGGGCTGAATTTAACAATAAAAATAGCTCCTCTTCCAGAAATAGTCCAAAACAGGGTGAAGTGGCCAGAACTGTGGAACATGAAAGAGTTAACTGACTAAAAGAAATACCCAGTGTTTGGGAATACAGTCAAAGGTAACCTCCTGTTTGCTGTCTCACATTTACAGCATGTTCATATTTGTATGTATGCGGCTCTGCTCTGGGATGTTGTGGCTGCGTGTTTGTTTTTTCTCCCTTTCAGATGTCCATCCAAAGCAATGTTTGTACCTGGATGCAGGTGCAGTACTGATCTGGAAGTCCCATTTCTCACTGCTGCATCATGATTTTTTTATATATTTATTTTGTTCAGAGTCTCATCCCTTTTTCTGTCTCACCTTCACTCTCCTGATGCCTATTATGCTGTTTGATTCCCATAACTATTAAACCATTTCTCATGAGAAATACATCATCAAAATAAACTGTCAAAACATACAATAGCATTATCAACATTAATCCTGTCAGCTGGTGTCTCCAGAGACACTAGAGGTATACTTTTTATTTCACTGGTGTTCTGCTGTGTTATTTCCTACTTTTATCAGTTTGTTCATCGTATCATCACTGTGAGCTATAACTGCCTGTACACTGTGTAAACATCATTCATTTTATATTATGTACTAACTGGAAAATCTAAATCTGAGTTACATTTATTTAGTCTTTTTACACAGTATCCTACTGAGGCCCAGGTTTTTATTTAAAAATAAATAAAGATAAAAAGTTTTTGGAAATTGAACGACTGTGAGTTTATTTGAGTGATTGTATTGGGATTTAAAATGACCCCAGTTCAATATAGAAATACAACACAAATAATACATATTTAATGTGACTGAAAATTAATTGGTACCAGAATGAAACCGAAGCTTGATTACACTTAAAAAAAAAAAAAGCATATTTTAATTTTAAGTGTGCAATATATACATTAAATGAATCCTAAAGTAGTACAGTGGGATGAAGTTAGCATTTTGTCTCGGTCTTTGAATGATTTTCAGTGGCTTATACTTATATTACATATGTGTTCAGGTGTCTCGTTGCTAAATTTCACAACATTTTTATTTCATCTTTAAGGTTAATCTTATTTACATTGTCATTTCCACTCACAAAATGCTTCACAGTTCGTTGTCACATAATTTTACCCAATTTTCAAACTCTTTTTAAAATTTGAACAATTTTTAAACAAGTTTTACATATTTTCTGAATTATTATTCACATTCTTACCGTAACTACTGTATTTATTTAGAACTACAAGTAACTGTCTGGTTTCTTCAACTCTCAAAATAAATATTGAAGTGACATTTATCATAATTATCATAGTTACTAACAAAAGCTGACATGAACAGTTTATTGTGATGTGGACTGTTATTATTGTGCAGAGATTTAGGTCACTCCTTGTGTGTTACATATGTTGTGACAGAGAAATTTAATTGCAGACATGTTGTAAGTGTGTATACATGGCTCTGAAGTCCTTCTGCAAGATCATTTTGTTTAGTTTTTTTTTTTTTTCTTCTTCAATGAAAATATGTGTAATCCGTTTCGGTCATTTTTTTTTTATTATATACTTTTGTGTGAGCTTCCATCAAAATGGCCCAAAATGGCTTAGATGTGTATATGGCTTGGGAATTATATAATGGTATGGAAAAATCTGTATGTCCTAATGAAAACATTAATGCAGCATGCTATTGTAGGAAGCATTATAATGTATTGCATCCAGGTTTGGCTCCCTCATCGTATAGTTAAAAAGTGGGGTTGGATACCTGGTTAAGACAGTGATGAAAGTCATAGGGAGGAAAGGTTTTCACTTTTTCCATCCCCCCTACGAAGAGCCTGTGGTCAGAAAAGCACAGAGTCCTTCTTCTTAGGATGAACTATTACCCTCAGGTAAACAGCTTAAGCTTAGGGTATTGATAGATTTCTAGTCTGATGTTTAGTATTTTTTTATGTATTGTTTTATATTCTTTATCTTTAGATCTTTTTTGTATGTATATTTATGTGATTTGGTATGTACTATACATATATATATATATATATATATATATATATATATATATATATATATATATATATATATATATGTATGTATATATATATATATATGTATGTATATATATATATGCATTTATGCAAAAGCCCTAGGCTAACATTAGGTTTGCTGTTTAAATAAAGTTATGATAATAATAATAATAATAATAATAATAATAATAATAATAATAATAATAATAATAATAATAATAATAATAATAATAATAATAATGGATTAGTTTTATTTAGCTCTTTTCTATGAATGCATACTCAAAGTGTGTACAGTGGACTCATTATTCATTCACTCACACATTCACACTCTGGTGGTGGTAAACTACATACGTAGCTGTCCCGGGGAAGGTTGATGGAAGTGTTGCTGCCAATTCATGCCTACAGCCCCTCTGACCACTGAACATTCATACACATTCATACACCAGTGTGAGTAGTAGCACTGGAGGCAAGAAGGGTGAAGTGTCTTGCCCAACGACACAACATCACATGACTAGGAAAGAGTGGGATTCAAACCGCCAACCCCTCGGTTATTGGACAACCTGCTCTACCTTAAACAGCTTCTAGAAACCAAAGTGGTAGTGCTTACCTCCCTTTGACCTTAACATGTCTTTAACGCTTTTGTTTGGCCAATATGAGATTTATTGCGTTCATTTTCTGATGTTTTATACCAGGTTTCATTCATTGCATGAAGGCTGTACAAATATTCCCTGTACTTTCTTGCTGTATGTGAAGAAAAGTGGATGAGAAATAAATATGTATGCTTATTTCAACCCAGAAAAACAAGAAAGCTGGAGGTGACTTAAGAATTTTGCTCAGTACAGTATATACAGTCATTAATGATTATATATATATATGTGATTATTTATATTTCTGTGAAATTATGCTGTCATCTGTGTTTACTGCTGACATTGGGATCAGATTGTAATGTTGGATCCTAATTGTATTATTTTCCACTGCAGCTGCAACATGGCACTGTTAACCAAAGACAAATTACCCTGTAGGAATAATAAAGGATATCATAATCTTAATCTTAATCTAAAAATGCTTTAACCACAAAGCAGAAAGTGGACCAAATGAGCAACATGGCATCACTGGAATAATTACATTATATTAACAGATACATTTCTTTTCCCCTCTTCAAAAACATCTTACTATAAACTTATCCTTCTAAGTATTTTAACCTCATATGACCTGCGCTGTGTATAATATACGACAATAATAGACTGTCCTTTACCTTGTTTTGTTTTGTGGCTCTATCCTTGGTGGTGCTGGATAGGCTTTTTATTGCATATCTCTCCCAGCATTGCCATTCTGGGCTTCATTATGTTGTTCTGTGATTGATTATTGATTAGTTTGGTTCTAGGTAGGGCACGCTGTCCATGAAGTCATTGTTGATGAAGCGCTGTGGCTGAATACACAGCAAAATTGACTAGAAACCAGAGAGCACAGCCCTGATAGTCTACAGCAAACAATGACAGCATTAGAGGTTACAGAGGTCATTGGTGTCCACCCCAAAGAGGCCATTTACAACACTCGCAACCTGTCAGCTCACCTTGAACTGACCTGGATATTATTATGTACTGTTTGGAAAAGCAGACTGTTTAAGCCATGTCAGCTGGCCTAAATAATGCCATCACCTGAACAAGCAGGACTCAGCAGAGAGATGGCGGGGATTAGCCAGCGTGTTGGCTGCTTGCTGTCTCGCCTGCTGAAGGGCAGATGGAAATTACTTGGAAAAACAATCCTTTTATCAGCAATGTCAATATTAATATTAATCACCCAGGGTACAATTCTGTGAGCAAAACTCAGCAAAGCTACCCTAGGAAATAATAACAATGATAATAAAAACCAAAAAAAAAAAAAAAAAAAAACCATAAAAAAATTGGCAAATCGCTAAATATACATTCATAGAGAGGCAAACACACCAAGGTACACATACAGACTGAACTGAGTTCCAGCCAACACATACACAAACACAGATGCAAGTACAGGTCTTTTAAGGACTAAACGGCAAAAGCTGAAATCATAATGTTCCCAAATATGATGCACAGGAAACTTTATGAATAATCAGTAGAATTTGTTTGGAGGTCAGGTATGAGCCATCAACCCTCTCATTGGAAAGCACATGTAATCTCACCTAAAATAACATAATTTCACAATTTCCTTCAGAATCTCACCTTTAATTTTCATATTACACTCTGTATTTTCTGTTATGATCCTTTTTTTTTGTTTTTAAAGTTCCTTTTCCAAGTTCTACAAAAAGTGCAAAAAATACATCAGATCCATTCTGTTGTGATTTTGTTCATTATTTATTATATTTCAGGGACTGTCTTAATGTTAATGTCTTCAAATTATTAATTATATTTTCGCGTATTTTTCTTATGTTGCTGTTTGTTGAAGTGTAGAAGCTGTTCAATACAATGAAAACCGGTGTACACTGGTGAATTAATAAGAGTGGTGAATATTTCAGAATTTTACATTGACTATCTGTAGAGTAAATCTGTGGTGATTCAAGTTTTACAGCTTATTTTTCTTGATACAAGCTGTTTCATAGCTTTGATTTTATTTTTTTTTTAAGTCAGAAAATAATACAATGTAATCAAACTGAAAAAAATAAGACCTCATGACCAGGGGAGGCTGCCCCTTTCGATTTTGGTACAAAAGATGAATATATTTTGGTGTCACATGACTGCGCATCTCAGAACACAGAAACCATTTAAAGCTGCATTGCTTGAAAGAGGTTTAACATCACTGGCAAAAAATAAATAAATAAATACCCTTCAACATTTTGTAAATCAAGGGATTTTGGGGGACACCTCTGCATCTATTCTTGGTCTGTGTTGTTGAGTTAACACAGATTTTAGCTCTTCATTAGCCTCATTAGAAAGTTAAGGGTTAAAAACGTGGTTGTTGCTTGTATTTCCTGGTCAGATGACAGTCCACCAGTCACAATCTATTGATCTAATGTGTCTCAACATGGAAGTTTGGAGAAATAGCTACACGTTTCTGTAACAGCATAAAACAACATGAGGACATCTAGATACTTATACTTCTGATTTGGTCTCAAAGGATGAAGCTGAAGAAGGAAAATGTGTATTTTCAAATTCTTGCATTTTCTCCACCTGACTTCAGCTCCTGCAACTTAAAGAGTTACAAGTAAATAGAACAATTTTAACATTAGTAACACAGGTTTCATGTATAAGTACAGAAACAAAAAAAGGAAAAAGCAAAAATGTTTTAATTGAATATCACAAATCTTTTGAGTCAGTAACTACATTTACAAACACATTAGTGTGTACACAAAGATGTGCAGAATTAACATCACCAAAACATTTAACATGTGACCTCAAAATATGAAAAATGTGGCCAGAGCTTGTATTTGGGCTTCTTTGTATCAAAACAAGATATTCTAGTGGTTGTGAACTTGACATAATTATTTCGTACATAACTTAAATTCTTCCTATTTTCATACTGTTTAACAGGGATACAAGCACTGGTGTAGTCCAAGGTATCTGGAGTATAACTACTTATTTTTCAGTCAGCATTGTGTTTACCCACTACTACATTCCCCTGATGTGGGCCATATTGCTAATTTTTTCTCCTAGAATGGTGAAGCCATGACCCACCCAACTCTGCCTGTAATTGGATAGTACTCGCTACCTTCACTGATTAGATTGGTTAATTTTAGGCATGAGGACTGATGAGCCAATCAGAGGCAGAGTAGGGCGGGTTATGCAGAGGAAAATATCGCTAACTAGCGCCGCCCACCTCTGGAACTTGATTGGCCACCTCAGGTGCCAGTTCCACACCAGTTGATTGACAGGTCGCGGTATTTCTTGTTAAAATTTGTGCGATTATTGAAAATGCAAACGAGAAAGGCAGAACAAACGCATTTTAAGTGAGTGACACATATCAAGGGAACCTACTTTCATGGAATACGTAATTCTGAGGTAAGTTTTAAGGCGGTTTCCAAATGAGTCACTGTTTTAAACTACTGGCCATATGACTGCACATTTAGAGGAGAAGAGATGTTGTCGCCAATAGTAAACTGTGAGTAGGCTAACTTTTTGAAATGCTAACATTATGAGAGGCTAACGTTATGAAATGCTAACGTTGTCCTATGTTTGCCTCATGTTGAATACATTTACATTTATGCAGCTGCTTGTGTGACCAGTAATACCTACAAACTGCTCCTGATTAAGTCATGGTAATTTTAGAATTGTGTGCAAATACTACTGATGGATTTTTGGGTAAATCAAATTGATTAGTGTGACATGTCACTGTTTCTAAAATGGTGTATTTATGGACTACTTAAAAAAAAAAAAAAAAAAAAAAGCCTGGATACAACCCAGTGAAAAGTAGAGCCAGAGGGGACAAAAATATAAAATTTCCTGATTTTGTCAAATATTGTGCTTCATGTAACGAACAAAACAAAATACCTAGAGCATGTATTTTTTTTTTTTAACTTTATTGAAAATATATAGATATACGAAACAGGAATTTTGAACAAACATCAAGATGTCAAAAGGAAAAGTCATCCAAACAAATAAATTAAAATGCAAAGTTTTCCTTGGGCATGTATTTACAGAGGACTTGTCTGATGATGACGATATAAATAGACAGTGTAGAACAGTATATGCTCAGGCAAACACATTGGCACGCAAATTTGGATCCTGTACGGCAGGGGTGTCCAAACTTTTTTTAAAGAGGGCCAGATCTGATAATGTGGAGATTGCCAGGGGCCAGTGGTCCCTTCGGACGTTTTTTAAACAGTAAAAATTACATATAAATGTGCTGTTCTACAATAATTTTATTTTCATTGTCACAATATAATTTTTTTAAATGGCAATGTAACCAAATCTACGCCACTCAGGTGTGAACAAATTAAAAAAAAAAAAAAAACAATTCTGCCTTCCTTTCACATCTGGAGTCAGATAACATAGAACAAACTGTATAGAGTATCTTAAACTTCCAAGAAGTTGATAAAAATCTTAACCCCACATTCATTTTAAACATGACTTATATGAGTAATCATTACTCATATATTACTCAGTAATGTAAAGTCTGTTAACGTTTAAGATGGAAACATATAACTCTTACTCTTGTCTTTCACAAAATCATTCAGAAAGTAATATTTGTGTCACATCTACAAGTACATAACACCAGCAATTATAGGCAACTAACCTGGCAACTTGGTAGCCTGCCTTGGTGGTGAATTCATTGAACTCCCAGGTTCACATGAAGAGTCACTGTTGTGAGTTTAAAGCAGCTTGAATTTGCTTCACTTTTTCAGAACGCTCACTCCCTTGTAGCTTGTCGTATGCGTTAGCATGTTTTGTCTGCTAGTGTGTCTTTACATTGAATTCCTTAAATAAGGCAACAATCTCTCGACAAATTAGGCAAACACAATCACCTTGATTTTCAGTGAAAAAAAATTGTAATTCCCATCTCTCCTGGAAGCGGCGGCCCTCACTGTCAACTTTCCTTTTTTTTATTTACAGGCGCCATGGTTAGAAATTAGCGAAAATGGTTCACGGCAAGGTCACAGAGCCCGATAGAGTTAGAGTGGTGCTGCCACCATGAGGTGAAAGGAGAAACTGCATTTTGAACCTTTTATGATTCATGTACTTGGTTCAACAGTCCAAGCGGGCCATAAATAATACATTATAAAACCCAAGCTGTGGGCCATATAAAATCTGACTGCGGGCCGTGATTGGCCCACGGGCCGGACTTTGGACATGCCTGCTGTACGGACAAGGTGAAAATAATGTTGTTTAAATCATAGATGCCTCTGTACACGGCACACCTTTGGTCCAGTTGTAAAAAAGGAAGTTTGCAAAGGCTGCAGATGGCCTACAATGACGCTTTGTGTGTGCTTCTTAGGAGGCCAAGATGGACTAGCACAAGTGAGACGTTTGTTGCAGTTAGAATTTACATGTTGCAGACCACACTGCAGAACCTCATGTATAATTTCATCTTTTGATTGAATAAGTCTGTGAATCAAATAGTTGTGTCACTGGTTTATATCAGACATAGTGCTGTTCACTACCAGTCCAGGATGTGGAGGCACTGGTATAGCTGTGTTGCTAAAGTGACTCTTTCATTGTTTCTTTTTATCCCGTTTTTATTGTGTTTCTCTGTCTATATCGGACCTTGAGTCTGAAATAAAGTTGAATTGATATATGTAGTATTTCTACATTGAAATATCAAATGATGGAACATTATCATCAGAGCATTTACAGTATAGACCTGTGGAAGATACCAGTGTATTGGAATGTAGAGATATAAATCAAATTCATCACAAATTTACCATATGTGGTTCCTTGCCCGTAAGTGGCAAAAAAAAAAAAAAAAAAAATTAAAATCCAACATGTATACGTAAAAAATACAAGAAAAACACATGTAAGGTGAAATGAACATGTATTTCAGAACATTAGAACATCACTTTAAGAACACACTATAATAACAGAAGTGCTGATCCAGACACCTGTCAACATCCACATTATCCTTTTGAACATCAAGCAGTTACACTCACTGTTCATGCACAGGTGGACCTTACAGACCCTGTAGACCACATTGGACCTGAGATTGTTGACTCACTGCCCTCACTGGAACTGTTACCGTCACTTTCTTGTAATGTGTGTGGAAATGACCAAAAATAGTCACTTGCCTGATAAAGGGTTAAACTAATGCCACGGGGCCTGTGACCAAAGCGTCATAAAGTGATGAAATCTGATAAGGAGCACTAAGAAATAACTTTTAGAGCCTGTGAAAATAACAAAGTGATGAAAGCTAGAAACACTGGACACAGAAAAAAACGAGTTTGATGCTGAAATGCTTCTACATGAGTGAGTTTGATTATGAGGCTTTTGAAGGTATGAAGTTATTATGTGGTGTTATTATCTTTGCTAAGTTGCTGATCCACAGTTTAAACTGTGACAGTTTTGACCTTGTTCAGTCGATTCTGAACAGATGTTTAGTTCAGCTACTGCCAACACAAACCATGTAGAAAATGGAGGTGATTTGTGGTTTTACTGCGGCTGTTTTCAGTCTAAAAACAGAGCTAAGCAAACAGAGCAATAATGTAAATTATCATCTGATACAGGATGTGAAGATTATAAGATACAGTGTTATTTTGACCAGCTGTCAAAATAACCAGCTGTAAGTTTTTTTGTTAAATGAATGTAACTTGATACCATAATGTAGATGTGTGTAAACAATGAGTCTTATACATTTTTCAGTGAGTGATACAGTCTGTGGACTAAGGGTGGGAATCTTTTACTATCTCATGATTCAATTCAATTCCGATTTTTGGGGCTATGATTTGATTCAGAACAATTTTCGATTCAAAATGATTTGATTCATAATGATTTCTGCTTCAATCTATAGGTGTGCAAAGGATCCTCATGATCTACTCCCTTCTGCTTTGCAAGACAGAATAACAAGTGTAGACACTAAAATGTCTTTTTCACATTTATGAAGTTTTAAACATTTATCCATGCTTGGCAGGGAGTTTGGTGAGGCACAGCAGTGTGTGTTTGTTTGCCGCTGGTGGCTGACTTGGCACTGTGTCCTTAAGCTCTGGGTGATGCCTGCTGACGGACTAAGCTCATGAAATATATGACGCTAGTTTATTGCATTTGGCGTGCTATACGTATGCATTTTCATCCTTCTGTGAGTTATTTAATGCCATTTGATGGTGTGTCATTGTGCTAGCTGCTAATTGCTAACCGCTAACCCTACCGCCTCCATTAGTTTCCTCTTTGTTTTGATGCTTACCATGCATGCGTATGTTCCAGAACCGCCTGCATGATGACGTCAGGATGTCCCGTGTACAAAACGGAGGCAGACTGCCAGGGAATTGTTTTATTTTTTTAAAATCCATTTTGGGACACTTTAAAACAATTCTAAATTGTTGTAAATGAGAATCATGATTTTTATATGAATCGATTTTTTTTGGCACACCCTTATTGTGGACACAGACTTGATTTGATGGTGGTTTTGGTCCTAAGTGTGTTGTGGTACAAGACTTCCCCTACTGTTGAACGTTCTGAATATTAAGACTATAAAGAACCCCATTAAATGAGTTGTGCAAAACTTTTCCAATGTTTTCAACTACTTTGTGGCACCCAGATTTTAGTTTTAAGTTTTAGTGAGTATTCATTATCCTTTGATTCATTTGCCAAAACCATGGTGGATAACAAAGTGTTTTCCTCATCAGGTGCGAGTTTCTTGGGCTGATTGAAAGAAGAGGATTCTTACAAATGGACCCAGCTGAATCTGTTTTGTAGTGATTAAAGGCCTGCGCCAGGTACGCTCCCCAGCTCCTCCACAGTGCTTAGCTCTCAGTTCTTGGAATGAGACGTGAGAGCACCAAAGTGAGAAACAGAGACGCTGCAGAAAACATTATTTTGGCATGTTACACTGATCCCTCCAAGAGCTGAGACAGGAGAAGTAGGATATGGAGCAAAACTACTGGGAAATATCTCTTGGATATCTGGCAGTGGGGAAATAAATGTAATCCGCTCTTGCTATTATCTTTGTCTGGGCTCATGCATACTTCAGATAATGTCGGCTAAGAGGAGTAGGATAAAAGGCATAGTCTTTGTATGCATCTGATTGGCCTTTGGCTGTTGTCAGTAGCATTATCTCCAAGTTATATGGCAGATGAGAAAAACAAAAACAAAGAGATGGGAAACGCAAGGAAGAGGGTGCTGTGGAAGTTAAAGCAAATGGTGAATAAGTTTGTTTGAAACTTGTTGTATGGTTTGGAAAAATGTTTTCTTGTCCACATACTGAACATACAACATCAGTCCCTGTTTAAACACTAATGTCCAGAACCTTCAGTTCATCATACAGGCTGTCCAATGGTAAGACAAGGTCAGACCATATCCACCTTAGTGTGCCCCATAGAATGGAAGAAAAATGCATTCATCTGTATATACAACCCATTTTTCCAGAATAAAATGTTGCTAGTGTGCTAATTAATTTCAGCTATTATTGTCAGAAAAATATCCAGTTGTTAGTTGTCATCAATATATTGTCATGATAAATCAACATTTCTTTTAACACTGAAGGCTGTTTTTTTTTTTTAATTCCTGGGTGAAAGTAAAATAAACTACAGATGGTTACTTACGGATTACAATTAGATTATTTAGTTAGAAAGTGAAAAATAAATCATGTATCTAGGGTTAGAATATTTAAAACAATTGTACTGATAGTATATTGTATAGTAGTAGAGTTACTGAACATTTTATAGATAAGTTGATGTACAGCAAGGGGTTTAGGTTTGATAGCAGGGTTTGGTTTAATCCACAAACAAATATTTTATGAAACATGCCACACATTGTGTTTAATAATATTTCAACCAAACGTCAATCTTTTCGTGTCCATGATTTTTTTATAATTGTCAACTTAATTTGAAGTGATCTTTTAATTAAATACAGTGCAAATGCAGCAGACTTCCATCTACTGGCTTGGAGCCAATGTACCATACCGTTCATATCCATACTGTGAGATGTCATTGTAGGTTACATTACACATGCCTATAAAATAAATTCAAGAGGAAGTAGAACTTCTTGACTCCAACTGCTTTTTCTTGTCTAGCAGTAGCTGTTTTGGTCTTTTTGGGTTTACCCTTTATAGGGCACTCATAGAAATACTGTGAAATTCAAAATTTCAAACTTAGCGTGTTATTGTAGGACCTAACAAGACTTTATTACTTTTGTGAAATTTTTCAAAGTTTTTTATTGTTATGTAGAAAATCAAGGTCAGTGAAGTTACTGTATTTGATTCCTTACCCAGGAGTGGGGGAAAAAAAAAAAACAACTTCTAAGAAGTAAATATAAAAAATACAAGAAAAGCACATGTAAGGTGAAAGGAACATGTATTTTAGAACACTGGAACATCACTTTTAGAACATTAGACCAACATGAGTACTGATCCAGACACCTATCAACATCCACATTATCCCTTTGAACATCATTCTTTACATTAGTACCATTACTTCATGGTACCTAACAAAGCAGGTACACTCACTGTTCATGCAGAGGTGGACCTTACAGACTCTGTAGACCACATTGGACCTGAAATAGTTGCCTAACTCTAACTGTTGCTGTCACTGTCTTGTAATGCATGTGGAAATTACCAAAAGTCACTTGCCCGATACAGGGTGTGGTGGAAAAATATACTCTTTATATTTTATACTGTTAGTACATCTTCTTTTAATGCTGAGTCATTATTCATTATGTGTGATGTTTACCACTCTGTAACACCCCCAACCCAGGAACGGAGTTCTTGCCTTGAGTTAAAACCCAAACACCTAAATGTCTGAATGTGTAGATAGAGGATGGCGCCTGCACTCCAGATTGGATCCAAGCAAGGTTAGAGTGGAGAGGTCATCATGACCTCTTCACGGAGCAGAGAAGGAGTAGTATGGGGTGGTACGATGTACGTAAGGAATGACATCGTAGTTTGAGGGGGTTGGATTTGGTTCTATATAATCTTTAGTTTTCTCTTGTTTAATCAGACTTCACTTACAGAGTTTCTCTGTGATTGACTTCTCAATAAATGCATTTATTTATTTTAACTCTAACTTTCTCTCCTCCTCTTTGTGTGTGGGTTATCAGTTGAACATTTCCATAACAAGGGTTAAACATGGCAAATGGCTTGCAATATAATTAATACTTTAACCAAACTTTGATCTTTTCATAATCCTAACCAAATCTGTGGGAGACAGGATGCTCCAGTCTCTTGTGGATTTTCCCAGTACATCCAGCATCCACCTCTACCTACCTCTGCCAAATGATAAAAAGCAAAAAAGCAGGGGAGTGGGGAAAAAAAGAAAAAAAAAACCCTGTAATGTTGATATATACATATTTTTGCATCACAAATGTTGAGATTAAACATATCAATGGTTTGAAATGTACAAGCGTAACATTTTTTCTGGCGACTGGGTTGGTACATGCCACAAATGAAACATATTTTCAGTCTAATATGAATAAGAAATTACAGGCTTGCCTACATATCATAACAGAAGCAGAACCCCTGCTTTACATGCAGTGGGGTAATTTTTCTTATCAAAGCTCAAACTCCAACTTCAATTCTCTTTTCTGGTTCATCGTACCAAATAGCTCAGACCGAGATTCATTCCTAATTCTATTAGTCATATTATCTCTCCAAGGGGAAAGTGTGATTAAAAAAAAGAGGGAAGAAATACTACAATCCTTTTTTTCTTACTTTAGATACTGCCACTAACTTGAAACTACCCCACTGTTGCCTGTTTCCTCCCTCTCTCTCTCTCTTTCTCTTTCTCTCTCTCTCGCTCTCTTCTGTCTGTCTTCATCATGGGCAGAGAAACAGACAATCTCCACTGTTTAACATTGTTAAAGTCGGTGATGGAGTGATTCTGATGGGCCAATGTGTTCTCTACTTTTCAAATTTGTCGCTGCTGTTGTTGTTATAAGTTCAATGTCTTCTTCTGTCCCCCCTCTTTGGCGTCTGTCGGTCGCCGCTATGCCTGCAGGACACCGGAGGAGATGACCGGCATCCTCAATGAGGAAGGAATCGGTGCTTGCCTTCACGCTCCGGTGCTTACACGTCTGAAGAGATGACAGGGAGAGGAAAAGGTGAGGGCTGACAGGCCACAACAGCATTCGCACCGTTCATGCAAATGTGCAGACCCATTTTAACAAAAACACATAAACTCACAATGGGCAAAATGGCAGCAACACGTTTAATTCACAACCACAAATTAAAACGGATAACCTTCACACAGGTGGTCTTTATTATGCACCTGCTGCATAATTATTAAACCTCTGAGCAGAGCTACACCTCAGCCATGTTGGATTGAAAGCGGTTGTCAAAAAAGCTGCTAGGTTTGAGTAGATGCAGGAAAAGTAAAACAAAAAGCCCCAGTTGTGGCATAAAAGCACTGGAGACACAGAATTATTATTATGGAGTCTATACAGTGACAATAATCAAAGCACTGCTTTTTCTGCAAGGTTATTATAGGAAACAATTGAGTAGACATACATACATACATACATACACACACACACAACCACACACACACATATATACATACATACACACACACATATATGTATGTATATATATATGTATGTATATATATATATATATATATATATATATATATATATATATATATATATATATACACACACACACACACACACACACACGTATACATGTATACATACATACATACTTTGGCCTTTACCTTTTTATTGATTGCACTGACAAGGATACATTCTGCTACTTCTTTGAGCTTCATGCGGTTAAAAAACTTGACAGATAAAACCATCAGTGAATGATTTCAATTATGTGGAACTTACTTTCATATTCTTTGATATCATTCTTTGATTCAGTGCTTATTCATTTATCCATTCATTTGTGGTCTGCACCTTGATTTAATGGTAGTGTTAACTCTGAATATACTGTAGTTTGTTGTAACACATCACCCTTTTCTTCCTCTATAAGAAAAAACGCAGTGTTGTATATGTTGCTGGATCTATCTTTTATCACTTATTTCAGATATTTTTCCATGATAAATTAAACATATAGATTAAGAGCTTGGATTTCAGTGGAAAAAAAAGAAAAGATATTAAAGAGCTACCCAAATATTGAGTCCATAACAGTCCGGTTGAGATGTTATTGAAACCACCCTTGGACCCCTATTCCAAAAACAAAATGACAGATTTCGCAGATTTAATGTCAGTATCCAAGGTGACTCGGATGGTAGGACAAGCATTTTGTCAGAATGAACAGATTGCTCAGGCCTGATCCAGCATTTGGACCGCCTTAGCTTGTGGGTGAAACTGGCTCTATGATGAGGACAACATGTTGACAATTTGTCTGAGCAAAAGGTTGTATGGTGACAGGGAAAAACTGATAATTAGGTAATAACCAACTGCCCACCATTACATACACAAGCACACATAACAAAATAAACATAATTTCAACATTTAAGTAATTCTAAGGGCATACATCATCTTAAAATGAGATTTGCAAACCAAGCATGAGGGAATATAGGAAAAAAAAAAAACAAAACCCTTTATACACTGACTTATGAGAGGCGTTAGGACTCTTGCGTTGGTCAGTGTTATAACTGACTACATTACACTATCAACCTTCAGCAAAATGTAATTTAAATGAACTGTGGCATGAAAGAAATTTTAATGAAATGTTCCTTGCTTGTGGGTGCAAACAAGTCAGATGAATGCGGCTTCTTGCAGAAAAGTTAGCACGTACTTGGATGAAATATGCCGCACAGTGCATATCAAATGTCAAAGCTTCCAAGTATCATACACATGACATTTCTGTTAATTATTTTCATATTTCTTCACACATACAAAGTCATGGCAACATATTGTTTGTAGCACACAAGGTGCATCATGTGTGAGCTACTAACAGTTCATTAATTATTAAAATATCATCAGAGGTAGACTATGTTTCCACAGTGTAGAATCTACATCATGATACTGAAAGGTCTCAGAGCGTCTGTTTGTGTGTTTGTGTGTGTGTCTGCACAGTTCTGAGAAATTGAGATGTTTTTAACTGGCCAATTTGGTAACTACAGTTGAAGGAATAGTCCCATAGTCTCACATTAAATATCTCTGCAAGTTCATAGGACCAATATTTTGGGAGATATTAGTCATTTTGGAATACAATACCCTTACAGTCACGTTGCTCGGTTGACTGGAAGTGCAGTACCACGCTACACAACAAGAAGTGAATTTAAAAATGAGAACGGCGCATTTACTAACTTCAGTCCCTAGATATCGGTATTAATATGACCCATGGTTCCCTACAGGTCAACGCGCTAGTATACAATATATTCTACATCTTTGTATGTAGGATTTCTCATGTTTTCATGACCACACCACCCTGACCTTTTCCAGACATTATTTCCTCTCTGAAGAGCTTCAAGTACAAAGACTCTTTGTTTCTAATTGTAGACCTTACATTGAAAGATGAAGCATTTCAGCCTCTTGGAGATCAGGGTGTAATTGTTATTAAAAGGTCAGCTGTATAACCTGGAGCAAGACTTCAGGTGCAAAGCTCTGTTGGGTTTGATAGTACTCTGTAAAATGTTATAAAATGTGAAGGTGATAAATTTAGGGTAATAAATTTGGAAAGTGACAAGTAACCAGTGCAGAGATGTGAGCATTGGTGAATTATGATCATGTTTCCTAAGTGGCAGCCAAATTTTAAATTAACTGTGAAGAAGATGAGTGATTATTATTATTATTTTTTTATGATGTCAGGGCTCAGTGTTACAGTTTTTAATTGAAGAGGTGGGGGGGGGGGTCTGATCCAACAAAGTACATTATATGTGTGTTTTTGTGTTATTGCAACACATTTTGCATATATTTGAGGCTGTGAGTGCCTCCAGGGGAAGAAAAGGCTGTAGGGGATTGCTCTTATTCAACCACAAAAACATTTGTGGGGCTGTTCAGCAGGATTTCCAATACATATGGGTGTTTTGTCATGTTGAATGATGCCGGTTCCTTCTCACTGTTGACATAAAGCTGGATGCATACTGTTCTCCTGAATGTGGCTTTATATTTAGGTTCTGTAAGATTTGCGTGTGCTTGCTTGGAATTTGATTTGCAGTCTGTGTTGTGCTGGGACCTGGACATCTGTTGACGTTAGTTGACTGCTTTTCACACACAGTCAGCGAAAGTGTGTTACGTCTTTGGCTCCTTCTGCAGTGTTGCAGATGGAGCAGATGAGAGGCACTTGAGAAGTCAAGAGTGAGCAAGAGTTCTGCGTAAAACCCGACCTCTAAAAATCAGTGTAGCTTGGTTGTTTTCATGCACGTAGGCAACCGAGACTGTCAGTAGGTTAGTAATAGAGTTAGCTAACCTGTACAAGTGACCAGCTCTTAAACACAAAACAGACTCCAACAACCACAGACTCACGACAAGATAAAATCATTTTAAAAATGTTAAGTGGAAAAATTCTTCAAGATTCTTCTTCAAGTTCATCAAATCTTCTGTGGCCATTTTTCTCAGTATTTATCAGCTGAAGCTCACCTGTTGCAAGCAGTCCAGAGTTATTACCAGCTTTTCCCCAAGTGAAATCCTGTCTCTCTAGTATGTTCTTTGCTTATTAGAGGTGACAGAAACTCCAAAAAAAACAACAAACTTGCTCCAAGAATAAATGGATGTAGTTCTCAACTTTATTTTTTTATATATAAGGTTAATAATGTTAACTTGAGGATTATCCTTGCTGGGAAATTCAATCTCTTCATTTTACCCATCCTGATATATACACACAGGGTGCAATTTGTTGGGGAGGATGAGGGGGATCAACCCCCCCCTCTGGTTTTTACATCCCTACTTCTGCTCAATGGATTTCATCCTCGGGGGGGCGACAACCAACCAATTAAAATAACAGAAAGGTTGTGACAGTTTTCTTACACCTATATCCTACATTACTGGCACTAACATTCACCTGAACCAAACTGTTGACAGTCTCAACATTCAAAGTGTACCTGAAGTGAGTATCTCACTAAAACTTATGTCCAGCTACGAAAATGCATGAAACTTTCAACAGAGAAACAGTCCTCAGTATAGAATCAATACAATGTCTTATTTACTTAGATGACAGGTTATTATGTTTTTGAAAAAGTATTTAGTCTTATTTATTTATCTTTATTGGATGTTTGATTTATAGGCTTTCAGTTTAGTTTAATTTAGTTTATGAGTAATGTCAGTTTCCTATTGAAGAACCTAGGTTTTTAAATTATTTGAAAACTGAAACACTATGAAGGAAGAACATTGGGGAAATCCAAAGCTTAAGCTCTATTATTTCTCCTGCATTTGTATTAACATTTATTAAAGTCCTCCTCTGTAGCCAATTCCAGCTACCATCAGGCAAAGAAATGAGTTTATGTGACTTGTAAATCATGACATGAGGCAGTTCTGTTATTGGTCAGGTAACCTTGGATAGCATTCTGATTTGTATTTATTCTCTTGACATTATGTGATTGGATAATTTTGATGTTGTCACATCGTGAGTGAGCTACAGACACTTTCAGCATTTGAGACAGAGCAGAAAGTTGAACGACCTGCTCCAAATATCACGGTAACAAAGTTTAGTCGTGTTCAGCCCTTTCAACCTCTGTCTCCTCCACCTCAGGAACTGTTACAGAATATGAGGCCAAACACCACTTGGATTATCGACCACATAGGAAATAAAGAGCCTTGTAGTACCAGCTTGTCATTGGTCATGTGGTTAGACTGTAGGTTGTGATGGGACACATCACTGGTAGGGGCAAAGCAGCCTACAGGACGGAGGTGGACACTGCGGTGACATGGTGTGAGGACAACAACCTTGCCCTAAACACAGAGAAGACCAAGGAGATGATAGTGGACATGAGGAAGAAGAGGAGCCCTCATCAGCCACTACTGATCCGGGGGCAGGAAATGGAGAGGGTGAGCAGCTTCAAATATCTGGTGGTCCACATCAGCGAGGACCTCACCTGGACACTAAACACCACACAGCTGGTGAAGAGAGCTCAGCAGTGGCTGTCCTTCTTGAGGAGGCTGAGGAGATTTGGCATGTCACCAAAGATCCTCAGCAACAGCTGCGTTGTTGAGTCCATCCTGACCGGCTGCATCACCGTGTGGTACAGCAGCTCCACCATCATGGACCACAAACACCTGCAGAGAGTGGTGAAGACTGTGTCCAGGATCTCCAGGACTCCTCTGCCCTCTCTGCAGAGCATCAACCAGCACCGCCTCCATCATCAAGGACCCCACTCACCCCCAACACAGACTGTTCACTCACCTCCCCTCAGGCTGGAGGAACAGGAGTCTGAAGTACAGGACATCCAGACTCAGGAACTCTTTCTTTCCCTCCACCATCAGAATCAGACTCCTTAACAGCTGACAGGAGTCTACAACAAGAGCCATACTGTTTACAGTGTTTACACTTTCAACTGTTATATTGTTTATGCACCTTATACTCATACTCAATAATTGCACATATACCATACCATTAATCTCTGACAGTTTTGCACAACTACTTATCCATTGCACATTTATGTAAATATATATTTACTTAGTAATAGTAGTTTATATTTTATGCTCATTCTGTTTTGCATACCATTCTTAAATGCCACTTTGTTTTGTTTCTTTTAATTTTCTAGTTAAATTATTATATTTTTATACATTTTAAATTATCTTGGCATTCACTGTGGATAGTAAAAGTAAGACTTTCATTGAACAGAAAAACCCGTTTCCTTACTGCACACATGAAAATAAAATGCTTTGAATCTTTGGATCCCACAAGTAATACTAAGTACTAATTTTTAAAATGAGAGCAGACTTAGTCAAACATAAAAATTAAAGCTTTATAACAGTGTTTTTCAACCTTGGGGTCACCTGGAATTCAAATGGGGTCGCCTGAAATTTCTAGTAATTGTTAAAAAAATTTAAAAAATTACTAATAAAAAATATTTTTGATGATTCAATATATATTTCATTATAATTAAAATACAACGCACTTTCTCAAGAAAAATCAAGTTCAAATAAAATGCAGGATATAATAATAAATATAATAATCTGAGAGGGCATGTCTTGCTTGACCTGATCATGTAACTTTCAAATGTTCATTGTAGTCGGTTTAAGATGCTGCAGCTCTTTCATAATCCATAGTCTGAGTTATTGTTTGTTCAGTGTTAATTGTCAGCCTTGTAAATCCAAGCTGAAATGACTGTACATATTCTGACCAAGGAAAATAAAATTCTCACTTTGTGCAGTAATCTACACCTGACTTTACTGCCTCTGTCCATAATAATATACATTATATAGACTAAATGTAGTCTAAAATGAACACTTATATAGCAAACTATTACATGATCAAAAACAAATAAATTTCTGCAAAAGTCTCCATTTTGAATGTCTGATGTTAAAATGGGGTCAAGAGCCAAAAAAAGGTTGGGAACCACTGTCTTATAATATATCAACGCAGACATTCATAGCTGCTGCATCCATGTTCTCTTGAGTCTCCCCAGTCTGGTTTAGCAATAGCTGCTATAGGTTTTTGGGTTTTTATTTTGTATTTATTTCACTAAACAAAACTGTTTTTCATTGCTATTTTTTAGTTGCGATAACAATAATGCTCATGACCAGAACATGGATTTACCTTCCTGATCCAAATATGCAAAATATTTATAAAGGAACAAAGTTTTTCAATTCACTGTTTTCAGATTGATTTCAAATTTTTATATTGTTTCTCTGTCATGTAGAATGAAGGGTTTTCACTGCCTGTAACAGTGAGAAAATGATCCAGCTTTAAAACGACAGACTGTGCTAAAGAAGATATCTTTGAGTGACAGTCAGCTAGTTGGGAAAGTGGGAAACAGGAGGATGACCTTTTTGTGAGGAGAGGCGTCAACTCCGGGAGGAGCAGGAAAGGGGATGGTGTCTCCTTCGCTTCAGTGCCTTCCTCTCTCTTGTACAAGAAAGCTGTCGGCCATCTTCCAAGAGGACACTCTTTCTCTCTTTCACTCAATCTCCCTTTATCTCTCAGCCCATCTGCCACTTCTCTGCCCCTTCACTCTTACTTTTCCGTATGCAGTGTCTCCAAACCCCTTTTTTCTCGTAGCGCCCTCTTCTCTCTCTGTGTCAGCCGCCGTTAAATCAGATAGATTGCAGGTATGTTTCCACGGTGAGGGAGGATTCACTACCACCATACGCCTGCAACCTCTCAGCATGACACAGCACCTCTCCCAATTCACCATGCTGTAATTTATCCACAGACCGCATACATACTTAAAACACATTTATGCATCCTGGCCTTATGGTTATCCTATTTATCATCTCCTACCACTGCATTAATTCAGAGCTGTGATTAACTACAAATGCCTCAGTCAGTAAGCATATAAAGTCTAGCAATAAACTGCCCGGCTTCATCCACTGCCCCATAGAGTGATGGAGATATTACTCATGCGACCAGTCTATGATTATTTTGCATTCATTTACCTCGAGCATTTTAGCATGAGACTAGATGTATCCACACTGAATACGATTTTCTATCTCGCCTGCTGTGTTTTCAGGCATATTTTCTCCTCTGTATCCTGAAACTGGCAGCTGCTATCAGTAAATGGCACCAACCTTTCTCGCCAGGTTGAAAATGACTGCCTTGTAAGCTTTGCACCGGCCTCAGCCCTCTCCCAAGATGGTAGTTAAAAAAACGATGTTGACCTATGCGCAGCCACAGGACTGTATATCTCAGCTAGAACAGCGCGCAGGAAATAATCCCCCCAGTTTTGAATTATTATGTGTCCCAAGGTCCCTAAATGGATTTTCTTAGGAGCAATGTGAGCCTATAGAGGCTGGACATCAGACTATTTTGCTTTGTTGGTGTTTTTTTTTCTCTCTTTTATTGATTTTAATATTACCTGGGCTTCCATAATCCCACTTATGCAATTAGATTTATCTTCACTCTTTCAGTGGTGCAGAACAGCGCTGATGAATTGAGTCTCTATTGACAGCTCTCAATTAATCGGACAGAGCACTGGATTCTAACTGTACAAAATTCATTAATCGTCCACTCTATATCATTGATATTGCATTGATGGATGATTGAGGTCTGGCCTTTTAAGATCACAACAGTAAACAGTCTGGTAGCAACTATCATGACATTTCCAAACCAAGCCAGTTGGGTTTTTTTATATTTCCTAAAGGGTCTGTCTGTGGGTACAGCATGTTTTATAAAACAATCACTGTTCTTCTCTGTCCTCACATGCTCTCAAAGGTCAGCCTGGACAGCACCGAGTGCTCTAATTATATTTTGCAGGAAATATTGTCTAGGGAGCACCGGTTTGGCCACATAGTAGCTGAAGCACAATACAGGTGTGCACCTACATTAGGGTTAAGGTTCAATCTGAAATTGCTTCGGTTTCATGGGGATGTCAGGCTCTGACCCTTTCAAGACAGGTGCTACTTAACAGGTACTGATTGCCAATTGTTTTTTTCTTCTTTTCTTTTTTTTCACATTGCAGTCCAACAGGCCACACCACCACTGTATGTTTCAAAAATACCATAGATATATATATATATAATCTCAGTGTCTGTAAACAAAAAGTACTTCTTTTGGTTTTCCCCAAATGGCAGGTTTGGGTGGGTGGCAGGTGTACAAATCCATTCCTTAACCCTAACCCAGTGCTGCCAGCATCTAAACCAATATCTACCAATACTGCTATTGATTTTAAGGGTCATAATTGTTGATACAGCCTCAGTCTGTTCTGACGTGTTGCCAAAAGTTCCATGACTGGTTGAAGACTCAGCATGTAATCTTTAGTGACATCTAACAGTGAAGTTGCACATTGCAACTAGGTGAATACCCTTCATATCACCCTTCCCAAATGGTCACTGCTAAAAATGAGAAAAACACTCAAGGGCTTCCCTAGAGACAGTGCTTGGACTTGTTGGTTAATGGGATAATAACCCTGGTCCATGCTCAAACATTGTAGATGATGATAATGCACCGTAACCACTTAACCTTAAACATAGTCTTGCCACCATCCATTAAAACAAAAAAAGAAAAACAGTTGCTTAGTGTCATGGCTATTGTGGAAATGTATTGCAACCTGGTGGACTCAGAAGGGTACCCATTCCCTTTGCAGATATATAGAGCTCATTCATGTGATTATACTCTTATGTAAATGTAATTATGCATAGGATATTACCATTTCTGCAAATAGAATTTTACATACTGAGCCTTTGAAGTGGTTCTATGTTGCACTGATATCAAAATTCTCATCAGCAGGGGGAAGTCTGGTACCAGAACACACTTATGACCAAAACCACCAACGAATCAACACTATGTATCCACAGACTGTATCGCTCGCTGAATAGAGTATAAAGCCCATTGTTTACACACATCTGTATTTCGGTATCATCAAGTTTTCTTCTTCAAACTAAAACTCATAGACACTTATTTCAGTCACATCTGTCAAAAACAACACAGTGTCTATAATCTTGATACTGCATAAGATAGTAGCTTAGATTATAACTCTTTTAGCTTAACTGTGTTTTTAGACAGAAAAAGGTGTTGTCAGTAGCTGCACTAAAGGTCTGTTTGGAATCATCCAAACAAGGCCAGAAATGTCACAGTTTACTTTGAACAGTGGATCAACAAATGGCCAACTTTGCAAAGATAATAACATCACATTATAAATTTATATCTTCATTAACCTCAGAATCAAAATCACCCATGTAGAAGAAACACTGCCATTTCAGCATCAAACGCCATTCTTTTCATTAAAAGCTGTGTCCAGTGGTGAAAAAAACAAGAGTCCTTCTGGCTTTTATCACTTTCTGATGCTTTGGTCAAAGGCCCCTGGGTGTTAGTTTTCCTCACCACGGGAGACCGGCAGGGTGATTCACTACTCCTGTTAGTGGTCATATAAATCCCCTGTATCAATGCATTTTTTTCCAATTCTTTGGCATATTTCACATAACTCTTTCTTTTGAAAACTCTAATAATAATTTTGAACATAGAAGTATTTCATACAGCCCCTTTAGAACACTATATGAGTCAAATACTGTACATACATCCAGAAATGTTGATGTTAAACATACATTTTGTTCAGAAAGATTACACTCTGCTGCAGAAACATTCCATAGCAACACTATATTCTGGTAAACAGATAAGCGCCGATCATATGGGATTGAGTCAGAATACCATACATCCTCCATCTTTTTATTTTATCTTAATGTAAGAAATTACTTAACTACATTTTAGTTTTTTCCCTACAGGAATATTGTAAAACATCATGTGTAAAATGGAAAAAAGGCAGGCTAAAGGAAGCAAAACCTGACACAAACAGTAATCAGCTGAGGGGAAAAAAACTTCAAAGTGGCCACCCAGGAAGAGGAAAGCAGATACGCTCCAAAGATGTCAAAAGTCAGTGATTTCCAGTGATCCTGCTGCACTGTTTCATACCAGGATGGAAGACATTTGACAGCAATACTCAGTTCACTGGTGCTTCTTTTCTTGAAAGAAGTTTCATATGCTGACATAACCCATCCAAGTTGCTCACAGTATCGTCCATCTCACTCTGGAAAATAATTCCACACAAATCCCCACTGAATGACTGCCAACATCTACACACCATTAATAATGAAGGGTTTTCCCATTTCTTCCTGCTGTGGATGTGTTGTAAGTCTTTGTTTTCTATACCTAAAACTAATCTGATAAACTACTGTACAAGGAACAAGATTTGCAGAAAATGCATCTTTCTTATTATTTATTTAACACAATAATTTTACAGTCTATATCATGAGGAAACCAGGTTCTCTCAAGAGATTTTTTTTTTTTTTTGCAGTATTCATTCTTTACAGTGAGGTGGAGGCGAAGGTGACCCCTGCAGAGCAAGTATCTCAGTTTGAACCACTTTCCCTGTAGCTCTTTCCTGCCACATGGGCCATCAGAAAGCCAGGCTCAATCCACTTTTCTAAATTGCTACCATTTAATGGAACACCTTGACCTGACTTCCCTCACTGCAAAAAATAAATAAAGAAATTGTTGGCCTTCCAACTCAGGTGATGCCGGTGGAAAACTGAAAGCATTAAATCCCACCTTTACTGAGGTGCTCAACAGACAGCACCAGATCTTCAACTGGTTATATGCAGTACCTGTTCATCAACACAGGTGTATGTGCCTTAGAGAGAGGTAGTGCCCATTTATAAACAGATATACAAATACCATTTTAAGCATGTATTGGATACAAGAAAAATGTACAGAGCCATGTGTAAAAGCTTTGCATAAATCAGTATACTCTGCATGTGTTTTTAATCTGTACTCTGAGATTCATAATCCAGTTTAACTGCACTTTTATACACAGTAGTGTCACCAAAATTACTTTACACATCCGCAGTCTCCTGTTGGTTATGTAACAACACCTGGACAACAACAACAGAGGGGATTTTTTTTTTTTTTTTTTTTGGTTGGTAGGCTATTTCAGTATTTTTGTAGCATCTGTTCTCTGTGTGCATGTACAGTTATTTGTCCAGTTCAGGGGATGGCTTTTTTTTTTTTTTCCTGACAATCAGGTTTTTCCTCAGAAAAGTCTTGTTTGTGTTTGTTCAAGTTCAAATCAAGGTTAATATTTATGTTGCATACAGATGGTGCAGTTATTTTTTTTGTTTTGTTTTGTTTTTCACACAATGCCATTTTAAGAGCAGATTGAGGCAAAATAAAAACTTGACTCCAAAATGACTTGTAATACCACTGAGTGTTGGCTCCACAAAGCCCTGGACTTCTTTATAAAAATTCTAAGTCACTCTTTTCTTTCCTGACCATACAGCAACCTCATCTGTTTTACTTGGTACCTCTAACAAGTGCCCTGGTTCATCTTCAGATTTTCAGATGTGAGGCTTTGACTGACAGGTCAATGTGACAGCCCACACTTCAGACTTTGAGAGTTTTAGTTTATGTAATAAAACACATTTTCTTCTGACAACTTGACTGTAGTTGTAGTTCATAGGCTCCACTGTCAAGACTGTGAACTGACTTACACAGTTTTTGATTAAGTTTACCATTTTACATATTTAACCATCTAGCGCGTAGCATTGGCTCACCTCTGACCAATCAGGCTGCCATAGCTCCACCCTATTCATCTAAATATGGTTACTTCTAGCTCCATGATGATAATCAAATCACAAATTGCCTCAGATCAATGTGTGACCTCATGGTTCTTCCATCCAGTAATTAGATATTGTCTATACAGTGGACCATAGTGGTCAGATAGGTTTTACCATTATTATCTGTGTGTTGCATCTTTATTTACAGAAGAGTGTACATCTGAAATATTGTGGTTCCATTTATTTTTATTCTAATTTAGCTTTTATTTGTTGATGATTGTCTTACATAAATGCAATCTTGCAACTAGAGGGTTCAATTCTCAATCAAAGGCTAAGCTGAGGGTACCTTTGATATGAAGGTTTCTTCCACCTTTATAAATAGGGGCTTCCCTAATCTGAATGACAAATGGCATGGAATAATGAATGACCATTAGGGTTAGGGTTAGGTCATTCGTTATTCCATGCCATTTGTCATTCGGATTAGGGAGGCCCTATAAATAGGCACATATAGATTAATTCTCTTGTCAGTGGTGTTTTCCATGATACTGATAAAAATTCAGATTCCTTTTATTCAAACATGTTAAAAAAACATGGATGAACGAAAAGCGTCTCCCAGGACCAGTGTAGTAATAAATATATAATAAATCATCTAAAAGCAGTACTTAAAAACATAAATTATTTATAAGCCAAATCAATGAATAACAATCATAACATGTCCGCACTTGAAAATCCTTGGCCTTTGGTCCACGGCAAAGTTTTTGCACATACGGATGGACGACGAACTGATGACAATACCCTGCGGCGAGGGCCGAGGGTAACAAGATGAAGTGTGACGTGTTGGGTGAGGCGCAGAGTCCAGTTTGTGTCTTGAGTTCTGGTCACAGTTCTCACAGCCTCAGGAAAGAAGCTTCACCTTAATTTGGTTGTCTGTGCTCTCAGGCTACGCAGCCTTCTGCCTGAAGGGAGGAGGGTGAACAGTTCATGAGCCTGGTGGGTGGGGTCCTCTCTAATGCTCACTGCTCTGGTCCTGCATCTGCTAATGTAAATGTCCTCCAGAGAATGGAAGCTACAGATGGTGATCCGCAGTTTTCACTACCCTTTGCAATGCCTTATCAGCTGCAGAGCACTTTCCATACCACACAGTTTTGGGTGATGTCAGGGCGCTCTCCACCACACACTGATAGAAGGACATCAATGCAGCAGCACTAAGAAAAGCATGTTTTAATCTCCTCATGAAATACAGGCTGTGTTGACTGTCCACCTGAGGTTGTTGGAGATGTACAGGCCCAAGTATTCGATGGTGGTCATCAGCTCCTCGGCTTCTCCTCCAATGAAGAGGGGAGGATGAGGGATTGGAAGATCTCCCCCTGAAATCTACCACCATCTCCAGTCCAGAACCCAGTTGCACGTTGATGGTTTCAGCCCAAGAATCAGCCATTTACTGGTTAGTGTTCAATGAGTGTATGAAATGCAGAACTTAAGTCCACAAACAGCAGCCTGACATGTGTCGTGTCCAGGGCTGGCTTTGTGCATAGGCCACACAGGTGGCTGCCTACGGCGCCATCTGCTGGAGGGGGCATCAAATTGCCTCCACCCCCCACCCCCCCTTCAAAAAAAAAAAAAAAAAAAAATTCAATTAAAAAAAAATAGATATAAATAAAAATATATGTATGATAAACTTGAAATGCACCCTTTACACTTGACACATTTTCTCTTAAATAATAATAATAATAATAATAATAATAATATTAATGATAAAACTTCAGTATAAAGGAAGGAGGAGGAGGAAAAATGGGCCCGAAGCAGAGGTATGTAACTTTAGTTAATTAACTTTTATAATGTTAGCGTGTTGACTTTTCATTTGGACTAACAGCAACAGCTGAGCTACGCTAGATACATTAAATACCAATGTACTGTCATAGCAATTTCTGTAAAACTTCATCATTCGATAAGTAGTCTACCACCTCTTATAACAATGAACGCATGTCAGAAATTCAGGTAATCTGAAAGTTAAATACATTGCATAGCATCATTGTGTTGTTGACTGGCTGCACTTAAAAGGGAGGGTTTCAAACATCCCTTGAAAAATGATATCGTCTCCTCCCGTATTTAGAAAAAAAGTGTGCATCCTTTATTGAGCTGAAAAGGGACATACTTTGTCCTGTATTACTGTGAGAATCAAAAATAATCTGTAGAATGTCAATTGAATTATTGACTGACACTGTCAGTCTGATAGGGTGCTTTAAATGAAACTGCTGACTGTAGGCCTTCAAGCAGTAAAGTTACTACTCACAGGCAGCTTCCCAAGTTAGTCTACTCACAGACCTCCACGAGTAGTTATAGTCTTGCAAATGGCTGGTAAGCCCAACACTGGGTGAACTTCTGCAGTAAACAGAAAGTAAAAGCAACAGAATAAAGCAGAAACACCAGGAATAAATGGGAGCTGAAAAAGTTGGCAACCCTAACTTAAACTGTATGTTTATTGTAAGCTTGGCTATTGGCCGCAGTGTAACCTTTTATCCAAATAAATTAATGCATACTAACTGTAATTATCCAGATGCAATGAGAAAATATTTGCAGCCACAACAGACGCCTGTGGAGGCTGCTACAGAGGACTCACTGTCTTCACTTGAGCCTCTCAGTGTAAGTTTATTCAATTTTGGAATATGATTGCAGTACAATTACTTTTCATGAGCTATGTTTTATTTATAAATACAATATGAATTTCATATTTGTATCATACTACAATGAAGTACTTTGGAGGTACAACAAATGCAGAGATGTCACTGTATGCTGTGTTGTTTTGTGTTTTACACAGCAGCACATCTGCTAGTGAGACACAGATTCAGCACTTAATTCCAGGTGAGTATTTATGTTGTTTGTTATAGTAGTTGCAGTTATTGATCTGTGTTTTAGCTATCAATAATTGCAATATTATAAATATTATTTTATCATACTATACTGAAATACTTAAGAGGTACAAAGAATGCAAGGATGTAATTGTATCTCATGCAATTTGTGTTTTTCACAGCGGCACCTAGTCAGGCGGCAAGCAGCAGCAACAGCATTACATTAGCAAGTGAGACACAGCTTCAACATCTAGCTCCAGGTGAGTTTGTTATTTGGAACAGTAGTAGCAGTGTTTTTGTAAATAATGTGGTATACATATATGTATAATGTTAATATATCTAACTCCATACCAGACTAATTTTTGGCACAATTATTATTAAATACTCTCAAGACATCCTGGCCTCTTCATCTGAAATGGTTTTCTCACTTTGTTTGCATAAGAATGTATGCTTAAAGGTATTTTATTACTAATAATGGTTATTCCAAAACTTAATGCTGCAAGAAAAATAAGGGACATTAGTTTGTATACTCATTATAAATTAGCGTTAAATGCCATCATACTGACATTTTTTTTTTTTTTATCAGTAGTTAGGTATAATTACTATAATTCTGTTACTGGAATAAGTAGTAACAGGTTATATATTATGCATTGCATCCTTCTGAGTTTACTCATTATATTTACAGATCATAGTGAACACTCAAAGCACAGTCAAAAATTTAAAATATTGGTCTTGTAATTGAACTAAAATCATCATTATTAATGCATCAACAGATGTCTCTAATTTGTAGTGTGTATGTTTCATTCTCTTACAGGAGAAGGAACCAGCACCAGCAGACTCAGTGTTACAATTCAACAGCCTGAAGACACATCAGCTTCAACAGATGTCTGTGATTCTGTCAAAGCAGCCCCCGTTGATCCTGCTGACTGGCCACACCACCTGTCTGATACAGTGAGGACCGAGTTAGTTAGTCGAGGACCTTATGAAGTAAAATCAAACTTCACATTCCCTAAAAGAGAGGATGGAAGAAGTTGGCATCACCACTACTTCCACAGACATTTAGTGAATGGGGAGAAAATCTAGAGTGTGGCTGACATATTCCCCCAAAAACGTTTATACTGTTTCTGTTACAAGCTCTTCTCTTAAAATGCATTTAAATTGAGTAGGGATGGTTTTAATGACTGGAAAAACTGTAGTTACACTCTCAAAATGTATGAAAATAGTCATGAACATACTAAGAACATGGGATTGTGGAGGAAACAAGAGAGCCGTATAAAAAGGCCAAGCAATAGGTAAAGAGGAAATGGCACTTATGAATGCAGAAGGGAGAAGGTAGTGTGACTTGCTCACCAGGTTGGTAGCAATCATTCAGTCACTGACAGAATGAAACATTTTTCTCAAGGGGACTACTGGCAAAATATACAAACCCAATAATGGTAATTTTCTAAAAGAAGTGGTGTTCATGGCTCAGTTTGACCCTGTCCTGAAGGAGCATGTTGCTTAGGTAGAAGGAGGAGCCAAACACACATCGTACCTTGGAAAAACTATTCAAAATGAACTCATTGAAAGGATTGTGCTGTCCATTGTGTCTGAAATCAGACAGTCCAAATGCTTTTCAATAATTTTAGACTGCCCTCCAGATTTGAGCCATGGGGAGCAATTATCCATAATTATTAGAATTGTTTCAGTTGAAGGCACTCCACAAATAAAATAAAATTTCTGGGGGTTCCTTGAGGCAGAAGAAACCACTGGAGAAAGCCTCTCAGCCCTCATTTTAAGGAGACTCCAAGAGCTACATATCCCATTTGAAGACTGCAGACGGAAGTCATATGATAATGGAACAAACATGAAGGTAAAGAAGTCGAGATTCCAAGCCAGACAACTGCAGATGAACCCTAGAGCATTATTTGTGGCATGCGGAGTGCACACTGTCAATCTAGATGCAGCAAAAAGCTCTGCAGATGCAACTGGCTACTTTGGCTACCTGTTTTCAAACTTCTCACATTGCTTTCTGCCTCCACCCAAAGGTGGTCCATTTTAAAAAAGGTTGTGGACACAACAACAAACCCTGGGCAGACAATCAATGGGAGAGCCAAATTAACAGTGTGGAGGCTATAAGGTTTCAGGCTGCAAAGGTTACAGATGCTCTCTTAGAGGTGAGAGATCCAACCATAAAAGCTGAAGCACAGTCTTTTGCTGAAGAGGTTGGTTCATCCCACTTCTGTATTTGCACTGAATGTTAATAAAGCGCTGCAGTCAGTAGCTCTGGACCTACTGAAAATAGCTGAGGTCTCCCTACCAGCTACAGAAACACTGGCTTTGCTGATGCCCAATCCTCTGCAAAAGAAATATGTGAGGAGATGAATGTGGTTGCTGCACTAAAGCAGAAAAGACTCAAAACTACCAAAAGGCAGTTTTCCTATGAGGCTCCCGATGAGCAGATCAATGATGCACTGAAGAGAATGGAAGTTTCTCTTTCCAATGCAGTTGTTGATGTGCGCATTTCATCACTAAGGGCCTGATTTACTAAGATCGCAAATAACGGGCGCAAATGTGCTTGCTCGCACTAAAATATTGGTGTGCTATTGATTTGTGTGTCAGGGGTGATCAATTAAGATTGCCTGCGCAAATGACAACAGGCGCAAAGTCTTGGAGACCGCCCTAATTAAATGGGGATTTTGCGTGCACTACTGGTTGTCGTCATGGAGACAGTACGCTGTAAAAACTGCTCTGGGATTTGCCAGCACTCATAAATATGAAGTTGCTCTTTTTCCACACAGAGGGGTGAATAGCTATTTCTCTGTTGTTGTTTATCAGTGGTGAAGTGTGTTATTAGTGAAATAAATACCTTCTCTCTTTATGTCACTCTGCATGGTGAACAAAAACTTTTAAGTCTGTGGGCATGAGAGAAAATCCTCCACATCAGTGCTTATATAGGCGGTTCAGGCGCCCAGTCTCAACACTGTGGACATCGCTGCTTGTGTGTGCGTGTGTGTTGTGCAGCGCTATAACCTGTCCTGTTCAGTCTCCCTTGTGCGGCGCGAAAGAGAGAGAGACAGAGAGACGTCTCTCAGTTGTCGGTCCTGGCCTAATGTGATGCGCCACTGGTGGAACCGGGCGTGGGGCGCCATATGTCTCAAATTATTATTTTTTTTTCTTCCGTCATTCCAAAAATGTTGATATGATGAGAACAGATTGGTTCTCTGCGTTGTGCCTGTGCCTCCACCTCGCCAAGTTAAAACCTGCTTTTCAGATGTGGTAAATATCGACGCAAAATCAGCCACGGCAATCAGTTTCAGGTTTGGTAAATCACATTGCACGTGCTAAATAAATATTTGCATTTACTCCTCCCAATAATTTTGCACATTCTGGCGAAACGCCCATATTGCATATTCATCAAGGCAAACACGGTAAATGGGTTGTGCTAGCTATTTTGACCATTTTAGAGGCGTAAACCTTGGTGCGCACTGTTAATAGATAAGCTTCAAGGTGTTTTTGCGTGCGCAGTCAAGTTTGCGCACGTTTTTACATGTGCAAACCTTCAGTAAATCAGGCCCTAAGAGAGAGAACAGAAATGATGAGTGGCATTACCAATAAGTTTAGTGTTCTAACAAACTTCCCTGATCTGCCACCTGATGAGCTTGGGAAGCAAGTTAAAGAACTGACCAACACCCTGACCTTTGGAGATAAGTTGGACTTAGTTGTGGAAGAACTGATTGTGGAAATGTGATATGTGTGTGTGTCTTGCTGAGGGCACCAAATGACCTAGAGCTGGCCCTGGTTGTGACCTTCCAGGGGCTCGTTCTGCTTTAAATACCCATTAGTGCACCCTTCACTGCAAATAGTGAGCTAACAATGGGTCAGCAAACACAGAGGCTTAATGAACAAAAAATCAATTTCAGGGCTTGTTGCGTTCACTAAACCATCATTGGTTCACTATTTGCAACTATATGTGAGCTAACAACCATGAACACCTCCACTCCCGCTGTTTCTGTTCATCTGTCAGCATTATGGTTATGGTTCGGAAATTTGTTGCAGCATGCATTGTGGGAAGCCGCATTATGGCCACAGCGGCAACAAACACGGAAACAGCTTCATTGCCTCTTGCTACTGCAGCTGCGTGGAGCTCCGCTTCCCACAGTGCACATCGCAAGAAATTTCTGAAAATGCCCGAGTGACCTATCCACTCAGTTTGTAAACAAATGGATTGTTCATGGTGGAGTACACGTCGAAATTGTTCACCGTGAGGGAAGAGATTCAGGTGCATAATCACAGAAAGACTTACGGATTTGTGATACTTAGGCTATGACTCAGGTTTTACAGATTGGATGAAAAATTGGTGACAAAAGTCATATGCAGATTTAATTCTGCATTGATTGTAAATCTGTGGCCATCTATTACAAATCACACACACATTTACAAACCAGAAGTAGAAATCACATGGCTCTTTTTTTGTCATCCAGACACACTCCTTATAGATAGAAATGACAATGTGAGAAAAAAATGTTTTAAAAATTTTTATTTGATCACAGATGTTTTAAGATGTTTATTGTCTTCACATCATGTCAGGTGGTTTGACCCAGATGTAGGGAGCAGCTGAGGATAAAGACTAAACCCTCACCTTATGGGAGTAGAGTATGGATTTCAAGAAAAAGGGTGGAGCATTTTTCACATGAAAAGAAGAGTTTTGCTTTCATACTAAAATTTAGTTTTGGTTTTCTTAGAAACTATTGACCTTATCTTTTGGCTTGTGATTCCTTAAAATTTTTTTGGCTGCCTTTTATCTTTTTTACTGCATTCATCAAAGCTCTACATGGATGTACAGTGGCTCAGTATGACTCCTTTGACAGATCTTACAAAAAGAAATACTTTAGTAAACCAGTCTCTGAGTGCATGCAACCGCCTAAGCTTCTAAATCTTTCCTTATCAATCTATGAGTTGACTTGAAACAGGAGCAGTTTGAGATGTGTTTCTCTCTTAGTTCAACACCTCAGAGGCTCTGATGGGAATTTAAATGTAACTGGCCATAAAGCATCCCACACATTAAATTAAGCCAGCGAGAATCTAATTAGCAATGACTGCTGACTTGAGTGACAACTTGTTTATGCAATGCGTCGATAAGAGAGTGATGTTTGCCAAAACCAAAGGGATGAAACAAAGTCCTCATTCTTAGCCAGTGGCTTAGTGGTAAAAGCAAACTTGATTGCTTATGAAATTATCCAAATAAAGGAGTTGCCAGCGCACTTCATCAACATCGATTGACGTATTTACTTAATTCAAAAACACAATTTGCATTTGGTCTTAAACAGAGAATAAAGGAACATAAATCCAGAAAGAACTACACATCCCCAGAGGAAAATCCAACTTTTCTATGGTGCTAAGGTCTGAGTAATTACAATCTTTTATTCTGCATATTTTCTGTCTCTTAAATGGTTTTACTGTTTTGAAGTGCCCCATCACCAACAAGTCCCGCTTTGCTGCAATTTACTTTAAGTGAATAGAAATTGCATCTGTATCAGTTGAAGCATTCAGTGGTCCCTACTCCAAATGTTGCAGTGGATAGAAAGTGAAAAAGGTGGGATTGCTCTTCCGCTGGCATCCACGGTGGTCTTTTGATCTCTCCAGGAACCCCAGTTACCTGCTGGGTAGATTTACAAGGCAAGCTGAGAGCCCGGCTAACAGCACAGTCAACCTGGGCTGTAAGCCAGCTGTTGTAGGTGGATGTATGTCCACATCTGAACCTTCTTTTAAAAAAACTGAAAATGTTTGATAAATGGTTAAATCCTCTATTATAAATACATAGCCTCACACTGGAGGCATTTCTAGGCTAGCATTTTCTCAGGCTTTGCAGACGTTTTTATTTACTTGTGAAATTCCTGCAGGAAATGACCTTGACTAGCAGTAAAGAAAATCTGTAAATATTAAAATCAATCTTTAAATCATTTGTAGTGATTATTTTTTGGTGTGAAACTATTCTTCTGAACATTTTCATAGAATGATGGATACTGAATCAGACTGAAAAAAAAAAAAATCACATCAGAGATACAGACTGGATCTTTATAATAAATATTTGACAAAAACTAAATTACAAAGTCTTGTCACTTGTTTTTAACCTTCACATGCCTCAGTAGATGAAATTGCAGTTGTCATGGAGATGGGCAAATTTTTATTAGGGGATCTGAGCATGGAATTATTTATGTAAATATTGGAAAGTTATGTCAGTTTTAGTTATATGCACTTGTTTTGTTTTGAGAAAAGAAATATAATCGCTGCCTGGATTACGTTTGCTGGTAAGACGTTTCTTAATCCATTATGTGTGACATCTTTACACAAAGGACAGTGAAAAGGGTAGATGGTAAAGTTCCAACACTGAAAGGCTGAATCACATGTAGGCTATTGTTAGGTTTAGGCGATTAGTGTTTTTTGTATATGCGATACATGTGTAAATATCTGACCTATTTCATTCAGGAGTAATACATCCAAATATTCTGTAGGAGGGTCTCTGTTGTGTCACTCTTCCAGAGGAATTTGCCAACTTTCACCCACTGATTAAATTTTAGAGATTTTTTTCCTTAGGAAGAGAAATATTTAAATACACTGAGGAAATCTGTGTTTGCTGCATCTGTATGTTTACTTGAAAAATAGCTGGAAAAATAGCCCCTACTACCTTATAGTGTATTAGACTCTGAAGTTATGGCCCACGGCAAACACAACTCAATATGTAAATAGCTCCATTGATTGGCGCCTTTGACATTTTCACATTGGTATTTTAAGCCGTAATTAAAAGAGTAGGAAAATAATATGAGGAATTAGGAACAAGCTGATTGATTCTGATTCTGAAGTATTATGTTGGATTAAAGGAGGCATATAGTATTTCCACATCATGGTATTTAGAAGAAAATACAAAATAAATATAGAGTTCTGACATTATGTCATAGATGTGTATGTATTATGTAGGGGTGTAATGGAATAGAAAAATTTCGGTTCTGTACATTTTCTGTACAGGGGTCTTTGGTTTGATACATTTCCGATACATTTTCGGTACAGTGAAGGAGACCAGTGGGGGTGGGGGGTATAGGGGAGGTGCGCTCCATAACTACCTGTGGGATACAGGATATGTCTGCAAAATATTATTCAGTCATTTGTGCGTTAACAGGCACCCCACATGTTATGTATTTTTGTATTTTTGAATGTTCAATGTTTGTTTATGGCAAACACTGCAATTTACTGAGTATTTTTGAACGCCTCACAGTATTCCCTGAGGTGCTGTGAACATGACCTCACAGTAACACCACAGCAGAGGCACGGTGAAGGAGAAGAGGAGCAGATTCACTTGATTTTGCCAACTTGAGTTTAAAAAAATAATTGTTTTTGCTATAAAGGAACCCATGGACTCTTTTGTGCCACAAACCTGCAACATACCAAAAACTGAAAGTGAAACTTATCATGCTTCGAACGTCCGACCTGGCTTCCGTGTCTCTGTTATACTCTCTGTTGTTATGTTTCGTTTTTTTTTTTTTTTGTTTTTGCAGCAGTGCTGAGAATTCGCCGCTGCTGAATGTATATAGAGGAAACCCTTGTGGACACCCTGCTTCTCAAGTGTTTGCATTTTTCACATAGGCTACATGTATTTGTTCGGTACACCTCCATATTATATCAAAGGCCCTGAACCAAAACGGTTCTTTACAAACGAGTGCACCGTTACACTCCAAGTATTATGATGCAGAGATATGAACTAATAAATATATTCTCAGCTACAAGCCAGCATGTCAGTGTCAATGTGTTTGACCACTAGAGGGAGTAGAGAATCAATCTGTTGCTCCCCCATGGCATCGAAAATTAACACCAAGGCCAAATTCAAGGTGAGAACGGGTAAGAAACAAATGTCAGCGTTAAATAAATTTAATAAAATGATTTCAAAATGAAGCACAATTGGACACAGTTCTAAAATAAAATAATGAAGTAGATGCTGAAATCACAATGCTTTTAGGTTAGGTTATGTACTAAGTTCGTTACATATCGATCCATGTTTCTGAAAATTCTGACCTTGTTCAAAACAGATCTTTCATGCAACTACAGATGACACAAAGCATATGGAAAACTGAGGTGATTAGTGGTCTTTCCGTGGTTATTTTCTGTAAAAAACGAGCTAAAAGAGCTGTAATGTAAACTATCATCTTGTGCAGTGTACAAAGAGCCGTGCTATTTTGTTTAAATGAGAAAATTCATTACTCAAATAAAGATGTATATAAACAGTGAGCTTCACAGTTTGTTGTGGAAACATAGTGTTAATTCATTGTTTTGGTAACCATGGTACGCAGCTTCCCTCTGCTGTTGATAGTCTGGAACCTCATTATGACACATAACCTTTAAAGTGTCTCTTAGATATAACTTGCCCACAGTCAGGAAGATAAAGATTAAGGAGAGGAAATAATAATGCCATTGATTATATCATAGTTAATTTTGTTTTGACCTTTTCACAGCAAAGCCAATTATAATCATTCTTAAACTGCTAATAGGATATTTTAGGAAGATCAAATGTTTAGAGGTAGAATATCTCATGTTTACGAGCACTGCAGATGTATTGTTTCTTTTTAAAAATGTTCTATTCATTTCATTGAAACCAATATATTCCTATAAGTAATATAAAATATATGCAAATGTATGATAGTTAAGTGCTTCTTAATGGAGAAGGCAGACACATACTCATGGTACACTCATAGAAATGCACCACTGAGAAGCACAGAAGCAGCTCAATGGAAAAACAGCTGGTCTGAAAGAAGCCCGATCAATAGTTGGTCCTCTTTCTTTATTGTTTTCCTCCTTGGTCTCATCCACCCATGCCGATCCTGTTAGCACCGTATAATCTGTCTCAGGATGGCACCTTTCCTGGATCCAGCCTACCAGATTACTGCTTTTTATTGAAGAGAACAACAGAATACAGACAGGCTTTACTCACTATTGGAAAACTATAAGGAGAACGTATTGCCATTTTAGATGAGACACTCAACAGGCTCAAGCCAACACACAGAGTGTATGCACTTCTGACAAGGCATGCTCTAGCAATGCAGGTGCTTGTGCTGAGAGAAAAAAGAGGTCATGAGTTGCTTTTTGTGATACGAAGAAAGAGAATGTTAAAGAGAAATATTGTTTTTCCCTAGCTACTGCAGATTGATATTTACAGTACTGTGAGATATCTACCTCTCAAACGTCTGCTGCAACACAACGACTTTTGATGTCAGCGCAGTTGAAAAATCAAAGTGTTATTACCTAGTATCTGAAAGAAACAGAAAACTGAGTTACACTTGAGTGATTTATGCTAGACTGTCTTTTTAGATGAGGAAACATCTTACACAAGAAACAACCAAATAAGAGGAGCGGATATGAGTCACTAAAATAAATGTTATTTTTCTTTTGCATAAGTTGAATTAACTTGTTGCAAATGATGGTTTTCAACAGTACTTTCATTAGAAAAACTGCCCATTTGTACAATATTGCCATTGTAAATTTTTGTTGAATTTCAGTCATTTTGGGCCAAAAATATGTGTATTTTTTGCCTTCATATAACCTATCTTGATGTATGCACAACAAAATTTTTTGTGTTTTGACGAAAAAGATAGCTAGAAACTCACAGTAATGGTTAAGACTATCAGTGTCTTTATTGATATTTAAAGAGGTCATATTTTGCTAAACCCCCTTTTATTAGCCTTTGGTTCATTTATTTGTGTATTTGGACCGTAATAGTTTAAGAAGTTTGAATTTGAACCCTCCAGGTGTTGCAATGCTATCTTCATATTCATTTTGGCAAAAATCGAGTGGATTTCTACGACCTCAGCAGCAGTGGTTGTAGTCCATACTGAAAAAAAGTCCAAACTTCGAGCCAATTACCTATAATGTTCAGTTGTTGGTTGAACAGGACAGAGCGGCACAGCCAGCAACCTTGAGGGGGTGGGGCATGAAGTGATTCATGCGCATTTAAAGGGCCAGTGCTCAAAACGACCTTTCTGGTGTCATTACTTAGAAATAGGGTTGAAGATGGACCTGTGGAGTTGAATTAATGAAGAATTCAGACCCAAGTATAGCATTTACAGTTCATGTAGACCACAGGGAAATGTTTTAAAATGCATAATTCCATTAAAAAAAGCACAATTTTATTTATTTCATTTTACCTTTATTTAACCAGGAAGTCCCATTGAGATTAGGAATCTCTTTTGCAAGGGAGACCTGGTCAAGGTACCAGCCATACAAAGTCAAATAACATAAAACACATACATGATAATACACAATGAACAATAAAACACAATAACAATTATTCAACCATAATGGCATCAAAAAAAAAAAAAAAAAAAAACAGTGAGATTCCTCCTTCAATACATTCTTCATCATACTTTTTACAGTTTTTTGAAGATTATTCCATGATCATGGCACATGGTAGGAAAATGCTGTTTTTTCAAAGTCATTCAGAACTCTGGGAGCAATCAAGAGCAACCACTTGGAGGAATGTAGATAGAAACTACTAGAGATAACAGAGAGAAGAGATATTTTGGGAGTTTAGCCAGCAGAGCTTTATAGATGAACATAAACCAATGTTTTTGTCACTCCTTTAAACCCAACTACAATTTGTTCCTCTCCCCAACCAAAGCACTTTTATTGCCTAAAACCCACTCAGTGATGCCATAATATAGATGTATGTAGTAGTAGTATGTGAGATGTATGTGAGCTTCTTGATGTACTCGGTGAGTGATACAGTCCGTAGAGACATAGCGTCAATTCATTGGTGGCTTTGGAATCCATGATACACATTTGCAACCTGCTGTTAATAGTATCAATACAACAGGCTCTAGAGAGATCTGAATTGTCTAGAGCCAGTTGTCACCCCCCCCAGCCATCACATTCTGCTGCAAAGTTACTTTTAATGCTCAAGCTACTCCTGTAGCATCAAATTTAGTTGCATAGTGTACTGCATATAAGGCAATGTAGATCTTTAGAAATGGGAAATTCATGACATGAGCCAGTTTGTGGATTTGTACAAAGGAGTCCTGGTTCATGCTAATGTTTATGCATATTGCTATTGTCTTTCTCTTTCTTATTTTAGTCTTTCTCCCCTCTACCCGTTCCCTAACCTTTGACCAAATTATTTTATGCCCAAACTTGACCACACAATAATAATGGCACTGTCTTGATCATCTTTTGCAGCATGAAACATGTTGGTCTGGATTTGATAAAGTTGTACTGTCCTTCAAGTGCTGCTGTCATCTTGAGAAACTGAGTTGAGCAGAAAGTGATAAAATTAGACCCTCTTCATTTCTTGTATAAACTAAATTTTAATTTGGACAGAGAACCAAAGTTTGTCATCATGTCTGAGTTAACGACAGGACACAGCTTCTGTCCTCGCTAGCTGTGTCCTCAGTAGCTGGTTTGTGAGTCCTTTGAATGCAGAGTTTTCATCATTACATTTACCATTTATTGGCGTGTTTTGGGGGAAAATTGATGAAGCGTGATTTGCTGGCGTGTCAGATGGATGGTGCAGGAAATGGATCACTTGCTTTGATTAAAGCACTCCGCTTGGCCGGCTTTGCACATCATAATCTAAGAATGGATTACACTGCAGTAATATGGGTCACAATATTTAGCAACGGTAAAGGCAAGGCCACTGTTAGTGAGGGAAACAATGCACAATGTAGGGAATATTACAATGAGATGTAGTTCTACACTGCGTGTTTAAATTGTGAAGAGTATACAGAAACCCACCACTGCCCATTAAAAAGTGATTTTCCCACTCTAACTATTCATATCATCTCTTTGCTCCTGAGACTGAACACGAAGGTGAGTGACTGAGTGAGTGTGTGTATATATATGCACATGCACACACGTCTGTGCATGTGATTGAGTGTACCCAGTTATTGACCTCTAGCAAGGGAGGAGCATTAATGTCCAGTGTGCCGTGAAACTGGCCTACACCCCGTGTCCAAGGTGACTGGCACTGCCCTGTCCCATGGTACACTTGTGCCTCTGATGGATTGACTGGGCCTTGGAGAAGGACCTCTTGTAGTCCACTGTGTCTGTGTGTACGTGAGAAAAGAAAAAAAAAACAACCCAAACTTTTAATTGTCTATAGAATACTAGTTTGTTTTAGTATCTTCCTTCATTGCTTGTAAAGCCGTTGTTCTCTTTGTGTCCCCTCAGGAGCATTTATCAAGACTGGGACTCTTCCTCCATGCCTCATGTTAATGAATCCCTGTAGATTTTCTTCTCTCTAATGATCCTCAGGAAATGCTCCTCTCTTGTCTTTCTCTTATCACTATCTCCCATGCTCCTTTCATTTATCTAATGCACTCTTTCATTTAAGTAACGTATAAATGAAATGTGCCTGCAACATTTTCCTCCCATCATGTTCCCCTTATCTCCCCTGTTCTTTCTCTGTCTGTACACTTGGACTACTTGTGTTGTGATTGAATGGATGAGCCGAACACCCGCAGGATGGTGCTAAACTCCTACACAACACTGTACATGCCAGTTCCATTTAAGGGATGAGTTACAGAGGAATGTGAGAAAACTGTTAACGAACATACGTAAGTTTAACAAACATATGTAAGCCGACGGCACTTTTGCAAAGAAGTATCTGATGAAAGCTTCAGTTGTCAACAAGGTCACAGTGGAGGCCGAGAAGTTCCGGCACTGACTGATATCATCTCATGATGGTCACTACTAGGGATGCACCGATATCACTTTTTTCCAGTACGAGTACTTACATTTGAGTACTTGTCGATACCGAGTACTGATACAAGTATTTAATAATCCCATTCCAGTTGTTAGTTCCTTTTGTAAATGTGCTTTATTGTCGTTACCATTAGTCTGACTGGAAAAAAGTGCTGCTACTGACATTTAATGCGTTGGAATGAGCGTTTCTCAATTAATCCACCAGGGGGCGCTGCTCTTAATTAACCATACTGGATAAAGGGTAAAGTGCTTTTGAGAAGAAGAAGAAGAAAGTCAGTAATAACAAACATGGAGACGACAGAGGTAACACTAATGTGATACTAATATTGCAGCATTTTTGCTAGTAAGGTTTAAAAGTGAAGCTTCAGCAGGTAGAGAAAAGAGAAATGAGTGATAAGTTTTGTTTTCACTTCCACTGGTGGCGGTCTGCACCGCTCCGTCCTCCCGCTGGTATTCTCCGTCTGGGTACGCATCCGCCAGCACCTGGAAAATGGATAGAATGTACACAGAGGACGGACAGAACGCTGCTTCCGTATCTGTGTCTTTAACGTTACTTTTTATCACCGTCATTTATTTTGAAAAATCTCCACACTCTTCACACATTATTCCACTGCCGTGTACCTGCTGCACTGAACTGTGAATGTCACATGGCTGTAAGTGGTATCGGTGCATTTGTATCGGATGTCTTTTACGAGTTCGAATACGAGTACGCACGCTGAGTATCGGAGCCGATGCCCGATACTTGTATCGGTATCAGTGCATCCCTAGTCACTACACATAGCTTATAGTGGTGGGTGTATCGATTCTGTGGTGTCGATATATCTATACTCACACACTACTCATTTGAGGATCAATTATGCTAATGAAGTATTGATATTTAATGAATGCGAAATGTCATGTCTCAATCTTATAGGGTATTGTACTTTAAGATTTTGTACCGACACACCCCCTCACCAGCATAAAATTGAACTAGTCCATCCATGTCATGTGACCAGAAGTGTGATGATTCCAGTTAGCTGCTTTTACCTGCTTACAACAATTCAGTCTGTGCATGTCTGAAAGGAGAGCATGGCTGAGAGAAACTGGAATGTGATGAGGGCGTACTTTTCACCTGTGGATAAAACTACGGCAAAGTGTGGTCTGTGTAGTAAAAATATACAACACTGCAGCAACACGACCAACCTTTTTAAACACCTGAAAATTTGCCCAGGTCTTGCATAGGTCTTGTTTAAAAAAAAAAAAAGTCTTTGGAGTTGTGACCATTTCATTGTATTCAGTGAATACATTCAAATTATGTTGTGTTTTTTATTCATGTGTATTATTTCTTTGTTTTATTAATTCACATGTGAGTTAATTGTTTATCATTTATATGTTTTATTTTGAAATGTTTATATAATACTTATTTATTGTTTTATTTTTATATTTAATTTTTTAATTAATTTATTTACTTTACTTTATTAATTTATTTTATTAATTTTATATATTAATTATTTATGTATGTGTTTTTCAAAATGTATCTCATTGCTTTAAAAAAATTGGCCACCAAAGGTTAAGCAGATTAAAGCTGTTAAATGGACGGTATTTGTCATGTGAGATGTTTTTTAAGTGTAACATTTTAATTTTATAAAAATCACTGAAAGTATCAATATCGGGTTTTGAATATATATGCCAAAAAAGTCATCAGTATTGTATCGAATCACAAAAGTGTGCTATCACCCACCACTAACAGCTTCCCTTCCCTTTCATTTTATTTTTTTTCAACTTGTAAATTTAACCTTAAGAGTTCAAAAAGTTTTGTGGTTTTCCTGTTATTGCTAAAGTTGGGCTAAGTTGGGCAATATCTAGATATCCCACAATACGATGAACAACATAGATACTTGTGATGTTGCTTCCTACAACCATTGGAGTAATCATTTACATTTACTTACCTTCACTTTACATTATTTAAGAAATATTTGGTAAAGGACATGCATGTGAAATGTGAGTTTGATTGCAGATCCTAACAGTCAAAGTGTTAGCGTGTTCTTTTATTGGAAGCTCCAAGAATAAGTTAGGATTCATCTCGGTCTCATTTTTATAAAGATCCACACCAGGAAGGAAATGGGTACAGACACTCCAACGTGCATCACGTTTATTGTCCTTGTAAGCTGATCCCCAAACAATGGGTTAATCCTGTAGGGGGGTTGGATTACCAAAAAAATAGGCTGAAGTTATCTGACTCAAAGTCAAGCAGATGTGATAACTCAACTTTATTTAAAACCCTACACTGACAGTGTGTTTACGTCTTATCTCCTGTGATTGACAGTCCTATGTGGGAATACGTGTTTGAAAGTGTGTCTAAGGGAAAACCTAAGTCCTGTGTTCATAAATCTGTCAGCTTGTTAAGTTAATTAAAATGTTTCACAAAGTAAACCAACACATACTATTGAAAACTTACTTAGTGAAGCAAAGGAATTTTATTTTAAAACATTAACTACTAATTAATAAGATTAAACTTTAGACTTCAACTATCTAGAATAAAATAATATTTCAAAAGAAAAAGGCTCAGCGTCCTTTCATGTATTACACAATCCAGCAGAGGTGAAGTTAGGTGGTTACCACGGTTACATGCCTTCAGCTTGCAAGAAGGCTGTCAAGAAGTGATGGAATTTACGCTCTGAGCAGTGCGTCTGAAAAGATTTCTGTTGATTCTCACAAAAGTGGGTTGAATGTGTTGAGTATGTGTTGAATGCAATGAGGATGAAGCACTGACTGGACTCTGGTGAAAACTGGGATGAAACATTTGTGTGGTGAAACAGAAAAACAGCAAGACATGTTTTTTTTTTTTTCTCTGACAGGCTTTCACCTCTTCCACTGCCATTGTATAATAGGTTAGATCATAACATAAGCAACTTTCAATGTCCATTTGATCTGCTCCTGATATCTCTGTTGTTATGACATAAGTTTGATATACAGATAGGGCCAGAAGATGCATCTCCCCTATTTTCCTTACTGGGGGTGAGGAATACCATACCATCTGATTTTGGCTAAGACAGAGCACCAGTAGCACCCCATTGACTTACTGAAAAGGCTTGTAATGTTAACCAAAAGACAAGGCAAAAAAGTGACATACTCCTAAAAAGATGGCTTTTCAGATAGACGTGCTCTTGTATATGATCTCTGCTTTAATATAAACTCACTGGCGCTGCGTATCCAGGCCCTAAGGCATCTGAGATAAACTTAATCAAACGGTAAGAAAGGAAAGATCACGGTTTCATGCTGAAAATACACAAACCTTGATCTCGCTCAACACATGGGTCTTTCTGTTACCAAGTTACATCCTGTAACTAAGATCAATAGTTTCTAATAACAGAATTTCTTACGACATTGTAAAGAAAAAAAAGAAAGTGATCACTTCTTTTAAAGACTATAGATAGAATTATCCATATATTATACGAATTGCATTAGCTTCATGGAGTTTCACTGTGGCATTCAGCTCATTCTTTGCCGGTTAAGGCCACAACTTTACTGCATCGATCTATTCACCACTCTCACAGCATCATCCTTGACCTCAATAGGCAGCTGTAATTAGCAAGATAGCTTTTTAAATCCCATAGAAAGCGGCACCGATTGGCAGAAAAAGAAAATAATGTTAGGGAATACGAGAAAGCATTAGCTTTAGAGCCAAATATTTCCCCTAGGAGCTGGTTGAGAACAAAACAGAGCTGCAAGAGAATTAATATTGAACTTACATCCAACAGGTAGACACAAATACCCTTTGGTGTAAATGCTAATCTTGCATAAGGGCTTGATGTTTAAATAAGGCACTGTTTGTCAACTTTAAGGCTGCGGTGCGCGATAGTTTTTTGGGGAAAATTCCATAATTATTTTCCTCCATGTAGTAATTCATGTGGATTGACAAGAAACAAGAATTCCTCCCAGTTTTCCAACTTTTGACCTCTGGAAGTTGGGGATTTCCTGATGCTGGCAGTTTTTTTTTCTGACCAACTGAAGCAACCCCGTATTATAACTCTGTCCACAGAGGCTTGTACCGTAGGCACTAGGCATGATGGGTAATCACCTCATCTGCCTCTCTTCTTGCCTGGTACATCCATCATCAATCTAGAACAGGGTCAACCTGGACTCATCAGACCACATGATCTTTTTCCATTTAAACACACTCCAATCTTTATGCTACCCAGTAAACTGATGTTTGTTTTTTTTTAAGAAGTGGGAAGCCAGTCACTGCATCAGTTAGGGACCAATTACTTGTTTTCAGCAGTAATTATGTAATTATCTGGTATTAGACACTTACCTATTTGCTTAGCGAAATCCACTTTAGGCTAGGCAGTGTATATGTCCCTTTCAGAACCTGTATTTCAACAGATCCCATTTAACTAAAAATCTGTTTTGTGGTGTTTTCATGTACTGCACAGTTTCCAAAAACTTTAACTATGGTCTACTCAATTTAATCTGTGCAACATTTTTACTCTCAAAAATACTGAGTAAATTTAAAAGCTGTGAAATCATTTAGATTTAGCTTATGAATTAAGTAAAAGTAATTAAAAATTGAAGCAGATCTGAATAACTAAATTGAGTACCATGAAATATAAAACTGAGTTGATTTAATTAAAATTTTAAGTCTATGCAATAGAAATCCCAAGTTCCAACCACTCAAAAAATGAGTTGATATAATTTAAATATTAGGTAGATGCGTCTGAAAATGAGGTTATTATTTAACAAAACATATCTGCCACATTTATTTAATGTTTTTTAAAGAATGTAATTCATACTGAATTACCAAATATCAGTTAATATTGTAGTGTGGCTGGAGGACTGGCAGGTAGTTTGCTTTGTGAAATTATAGAGTACAGGATGTGCTTTTAATTTTAACAACTAAAGCTAAGTATAACACTGAGTAAGACTAATTATCACAGATGAACAAGTAAGAGATTGTTGGGCATACAGCTTTCACTCATGGTGCGCCTCAGAATAAATTAAAAAAAAAAAAAAAAACACAAAAAGGCCAATAAATATTGCTATATACACATTAACCCCAAATTCACACTAACACCACAACCCTGCTGAACCCCTGCACATAAAAATACCACGTAATCAAGCAACATGCCCAATACCCATAATGCAATGCGGCAAACATGCCACAATAAGTTATATTTACTTAATTTTTTTCAGTGTATTTACTTTTTAATCTAGGAGCACTTCAGGTCAATAAATGGCTTAGAGTTAGGGGTAGTTTTGTTTAAGACTACCTGGATGACCCCCCTCCCCCTACCTGATCTGACTGACCATACAGTTTAAAGTAGGAGGAGCCAAAGGCAAAGCAGTCAGTCTGCAACTCCAAACCATACTCAGTTTCTTAAGTTGTTGTTAGAGATGAAGACGATTGAGTTGGAATGAATAATAATTAAAGTTCTTGAAATGGATCTGTGTAAGTGCTTCATACTCAAATATTCTCACTGGTATTTACAGAAAATATTATGGATATCTTAAAAGTATAATTTGTCATTCAAATACTCATTTCATTTTGTGAAATAAACTTAAATAATATGTGCAAATATAAGAGAAAATTAACTATTAGATTTTTAAGTGTTTATTTTGGTACATCCAACTCAAAAAAGCACTTATGAGATTTTCAGAGATTTTATTAAGGTAGTACACCTTTATATTATTGTGAGATTTACTAAGACCCTGAATTATTTTTTAGAGTGTACGTTGCAGTGCCGGTATCTTTGTTTCATTTCTTGTCTTCACTTCTTGTGATTCACATCACTCGACTAGAACTTGTTACTTCCTGCCTGTGTGCACTTGTGGCTGCGTACAGGTGGACATGTTTTGCTTATGTAAACCTCATCTTCTTCATCTCTTCCTCACTGTATATATTCCCATCAGCACTGACTGATAAGCTGCTTTGACCCTGTGTGTCTACATGTCCCTGCAGTCGATGGAGATGATGATCGATGTTTCAAGTGACATTTCTAAGCTAATAACCTCTTATCCTATTGATTCTCTGCCCAGATACCCTGCTCTGTTCTCTTTCAACAAATGGATTTTGTCCCCTGCTGTCCTTCTCCCCACCCATCTTTTTTTCCTGTGTTTCTGTTTCATAGAATATCTAACACGGACACTCAGAACCTCTTCGTTTTTACAGTCCATGTAGCACAAACCCTCAGGCTAAACTCCACCACAAATTAAAACCAAAAAATACCATTTTTAGAGAGCAGCTTACTTCAAAAGTCACCCTGTAGTTTGCCTACAGGAGTGACTGTCACTGCAGTTATAGTACATCAGAAAGGGCAGGAAAGGGAAAGAACAGAAAAAATCACCCTGCCAAAAATCTAGTCATGAGTTACCAGAGTCTTTGAGGAGCCTCTCAAAGGAAATGATGTTTCTGCACAGCCATATCACAAAGGCAATCACTGCAAACTCACTCACATCTTAATTAAAAACTGTGGGCACAGAGTCAGTGTCGAATGTCTTGCCAACATTCTTGTTGAAAAATTCAATTCTTTAGACTGCATGACTTTTGATATTCAGATATTTTTTTATGCTTTGTATTTATCGTTTCATACATCACTCATAATGCAACTAAGGATAAATGTGAAAATGTTAAAGGTATTGGTAGGTATCTTAATAAAACACCTAGCAGAAAGTAGTCACGCCATGTTTATTGGATGCTTTTCAATGGGCTTTTACACCCAAAGCACACAGTATCTTATAAAAGATGTAGCATAAAACATTTCATTTATTGAAGGCTTGTTTATTGAAACAGTAAAAATCAGGCTCAGTTTCTTCCCAGAGATCTAAACCCTTTTGTTTTTACTTTAATAAGACATACATTCAAGGTGAAGAATGTATGACATGATTAATATCTGCAATTTTTTTTCTCTATACGTTTCCATGCATATGCTGATTTGATCTATTTAGAGAAAAGCATAGGCCTAATAGATGGTGATTTAGTCATGGCACTTATTTTCATGAGTAATTATTCTGTGCTTGTGTGTAGACTGTTTATGACCCACCAACCCTGGCTGTAGTACATCCTTGCATTTAACTTGACAGCCAATAAACAGCAATATAAAATATTTAAAGTATACTTAATATGGGTTTTGAGTGTTTATTTTCCCTAATTTTGAAGATACCTATGACAGGAGCTAAAAGCATTAACAGTTACAGAGGGCAATTCAATTTATAAATACACCAAATATAAGAAACAGGAAACTTCTAATAAGCCCATATGGCTGTGCGTCTGGAAATAGCTTGCATCACATTGTGCAAACATCTTTTAACACCAAGTTTTAATCATGTAACACAATCCTGGGTAATCACAAGATGTACCTCAGCAGAGAAATCAAATTATACACTTACTATAAGAAAAACAGTTATAACTCTGTTAGATTGTCATTATGGCATATTTTTTTCTGTATGTGTGCTTGATGATCCTTTTACACACAGCAAACACTACATCATGTAAGAAAAATACAGTAAATGTGTGAGGTGAGAGGGAAGAGATATGTAATCAAATGTTATCATCAAACAGACATCTTCCATTTAAATACTCATTACAGTTATAATTACACGCGCTTGGCTTTAGCCTGGAGGAAAGTAGTTCAGAGGAAAGCCACCTCAACTCCAATTTTGCACATTGGTGATTGTTCTGGACTTTTATATCTTTTTTTTTTTTCAAAGCAATGAAGTTATTCAAGTTATTCCAAGTAATGGATTTGTTTTATTTGATTGCCAGTGAAGGGAGAGGGCATCGTAGCATATCTCTCTTATTATACTGCATAGCTGCCAAGCATGTCTCTGTATCTTTTCTGATTAAATAAAAGTAATTTTTCTGGGTAGAACTAGTCCATTATTCAGAAAAAAACAAGTTCAACCTACTTTAAGAGGGTTATGTGTTATTTGTATTGATATTCCAAACTCTTAATAGCAGAGGAAGTCATGTGAACATACTCAGGAATACCAAAGCCAAAGAATCAACACTATGTGTCTACAGACTGCATCACTCACTGAATAAAGTATAAATCTCATTGTGTACATACATCTGTATTATGGTAACATCAAGTTTTCTTATACAAAATAAACTCAAACTTCTTTTGACAGTCGGTCAAAGTAACACTGTGTCTTATAATCTTCATGTGCAGTGTCAGCTGATAGTTTACATTGTAACTCTGTTAGCTTAGCTTTATTTTTAGACTGAAAAAGCCACAGTAAAACCATAAATGAATGAATGAATGGTTTATTTTTGGTTTCTACAGTGATCACCACACACAGTACAACAACCACAATAAACACAAAAACAAAAAAAGGAATAGGCCAGAGGCAGAAGCTAATTTTTTGCTTAACCTTTTCACCTGACACACCACTTACATTAATTTAAATGTGTACATCATTTAGCATTGTCATTTTAACAAAAGAATCAATAACAAAACAAAAACACATCTACCATCTCCACTTAATATTCCTGAATGATCTTATACTTAAGGCATTTTTTAAACTTTATCAGAGAAGTGAACAACTTAAATTCATCATCAAGTCCATTCCATAATTTCACACCCACAACCGAAATGCATCCGGACTTCGCATTTGTCCTCACTTTCATACATTCAAAAATATAAAGACCTCTTAAATTATAGTTACTCTCTCTTAATTTAAAGAACTCTTGAATGGTATTTGGAACAATATTATTTTTTACTTTATAAATCATAAAAAAAGGTAAATGACACGCACATCCAGAAATAGGAGGTGTGCAGGATCCCAAAAAAATTAACCATGAAAAAATAAAGGAAGGTCCGCACAACCTGTGAGCTCCCAAACCATTTATTCTGAATAAATGGTTTGGAAGCTCACAGGTTGTCCTTTATTTTTTCATACTTCATAAATCATCTCTAATATTTTAATATATACAATATCCGGCAATTTTAAGGTATTAAGTTGAATAAATAAATTATTAGTTGCTAAAAAATATCCTACTTTATTAATTTTTCTAATAAATCATTTCTGTACAGTTTGTGTTCTGTTTGGAATCATCCAAACAAGATCAAAACTGTCACAGTTTAGTCTGAACCGTGGATCAACAAACAGCAACTTAGCAAAGATAATAACATCATTCATTATATACATAAATTAAATAGATTCAGTTCATATCTCTACAATCTAATCACTGGCATATTTATTAGAAATTCAGAGCTCTTTATCCTAAACACTCTAATTATTATTATTATTATGGTATGTTTGGAGGTAGAAATACTACATCTGGCCCCTTAAAGAACTCTTACTACACATTTGTACATCTGCAATGCATATCTGCTAATATCAGTTTCCACTGTCATTTTAGATTCATTTCCATGCAAAGGTACTAGTATTCTTGAAGGTATGTGAAAACAGGCGACCTAAACACATGATTAATAAAATTAATTTACTCATTACTGGAGACATTATTGGATAATTACTTATTACAATGACAGAGGACTTCAAACGGTGCAATGAGTACATTTTACCCCGGGGGGTTCTAGTGTTAATACGTTTCATGCAGATAAAAGTAGACTTAGCTATCTATCGAAAGCTCAAGAGTATCAATAGTTTTAGAAAATAAAGCAATTTGTCTTCATTAACTGACCAGTTCTCCACATCTTTTCCTTGAATCCAAAGTTTCAATACTGCATCTATCACTGTTCTGTTCAAACCATGATCAGTAAATCTACATAATGCAATGCAGACCAGTGGTGTAGTGGTCCTTGGAGAAGTGGGTATACTCTCAATTTTTGCCTTCCATCAGTAGAATTTGCTCACTATTATAAAATTATCATGACTTGATCAGGAGCATTTTGTAGGTATTACTAGTCACACAAGCAGCTGCATGAAAGTAAATGTAATCAACATGAGGCAAACACAGGATAACGTTAGCCTTTTATAACATTAGCCTTTCATAACGTTAGCCTTTCATAACGTTAGCCTACTCACACAGTTTAACTATTGGCGACAACATCTCTTCTCCTCTAAATGTGCAGTCATATGACCAGTAGTTTAAAACAGTGACTCATTTGGAAACCACCTTAAAACTTACCTCAGAATTATGTATTCCATGAAAGTAGGTTCTGTCAATATGTATCACTCACTTGAAATACATTCATTCTGCCTTTCTTGTTCTTGTTTCGAGACGTGCAGTGACCTGTCAATCAGCTGGGGTGGCACTGGTACCTGAGGTGGCCAGTGCAAGTTAGCAATATTTTCCTCAGCATGACCCGCCCTACTCAGCCTCTAATTGGTTTATCAGTCCTCATGCTTAAAGTTAACCAATCTAATCAGTGACGGTACCAAGTACTAGCCAATTAGAGGCAGAGTAGGGTGGGTCATGGCTTCACCATCCATGGATGAAAAAATGGGCAATTTGGCTGCAGATACTACTGAATGGTGCACATTAGGGGGATTTAGAAGTGGGTATACGCAATACTGATGGAAAAATAAGTAGGTATATTCCGTATACTCCGTTTTCCCTGGACTACACCACTGATGCAGACCATACAGTAGATTAACACACAAGTGGCAGTGGTGGAGCGACAACTACCTCTCCATTATACCACAAGAAATTATGCTTTTGATATTGTCAGTAACAAGTGGTGAAGCATGTGACAGATTGACAGGGACAGGCTTAAATTTCCTCCTCCTCTCTCTCTCTTTCCTCTCTCTCTCTCGCTCTCTCTCTCTCTCTCTCTTTTGCTGGTGTTTTCGAGCTGTGAATCTTCATTTCATTAACTCTCCATGCCAGGAAACCGGTGTGCTGATTCCTCGCAGCTGCCAATCACTGAAACCTTTAACTGCCTCAGAATATTTTAGAAGTGTGAATTTCATTTAAAGGCAGACATCTGAGAAGTTTGGATCAGGACGACCTGAAAGAAGTCAGGCAGAAGATGCTCTATTTGTGTTTTTAATAACTATATCAATCTGATCCGGTAGTCGACTGGTTATTAAAGCTTGTGGCTCATAAAGACTGACGTACACAGTTAATTTTCTCACACAGAATCATGCAAATGAACATTAATCAGTATAATAAATGGGATGCTATTTTTAACAACACAGTGACATATCTGAAGGCTGTAAATCAGTTTTGATGTGGCAAACGCATTATTGAATTATTAAAGCCCACAGTGTCTCATAATGAAAATTGATTAATGTTTTATTCTCCTTATTGTTTACCTTCCTTTCATAGATATGTAGAGCATCTCTGTGCACTGTAACTGTAATCAGCCATGTGGTTGAGTCTTTTCCTGTCCTTTGTTCCCATGACTATTGTAACACTGGACTGATGTGACACTTCACTTCACACTGACTGAGTACATTCCTTTGCAGTTAAAGCAATATGTGCGTAGCTGTTTTCAGTGTAGCTGACCATATTCAAGTTACACATATTTGTAGTAATAATAACTAATTAATGCACTGTTAAACTAGAAAAGCACTTGGAGAGCGCAGACCTCCACCAAGGCAGATCAGCCCCCCCCCATCACTACCAAAACTGAATCATTTGTTCCTTGTGCCAGAATCAACATTTCCTAAAAATGTCATCAAAATACTTCCATAACTTGTTGAGTTATCATGCTAACAGACAGACAAACAAAAAAATCTGCCCCCCTCCCCACATCCCCATCGAAATGTAATCATTTGTACCTCGTGCCAGTATCAACATTTCCCGAAAATTTCCTGAAAATCTGTCCATAACTTATCTTGCCATCAGACAAACAAACAAACCCCGATGAAAACATAACCTCCACCGTTCGTTGGCGAAGGTAAAAAAGCTAAACAAAAAAAGTGTAAAACAAAAAACATATATTCAAATATATGCCACAGCTCAGGCAACATAGTGGTGCAGATAGCATTGATGCCTCACAACAAGAAGGTCCTGGGTTCAATTCCAACCAGGGACCTTTCTGTATGGAGTTTGCATGGGTTCTATCTGGTTACTCCAACTTCCTCCCACCATCCAAAGAGTGATAGGTTAATTGGTTAATCTAAATTGTGTGAATGTGAGACTGATTGTTCATCTCTATATGTCAGCCCTGCGACAAACTAGTGACTTGTCCAGGGTGTATGCTGCCTTCACCCATAAGTAGCTGGGATAGGCTCCAGCAACCCTAGTGAGGATAAAGAAGAAGTTTAGAAGACTGAATGAATGCCACAACTATTGAGAAGTATAATATACAGTACTGTGTCTTGTTTTTGCAGGGTTGAAATGTGCACACCTATTTATTTTTCATTGTCATTACTTCAGATACCACAAGAAAATTCAGGTAACGTGTACAGCCTTAAAAGACACAAAAACAAAAAACTAGAAAAGCACTCCTCTCCGCCATGTCAGATCCGCCCCCCCCCCATCACCACCAAAATTTAATCACTTGTTCCTTGTGCCAGTATCAACATTTCCTGAAAATTTAATCAAAATCCATCTATACCTTCTTGAATTATCTTGCTAACAGTCAGACAAACAGACAAACCCCGATGAAAACATAACTTCTGCCGTTCCTTGGCGGAGGTTAAAAAAAAAAAAAAAACGGAACTAAATGGGTTCTACAGGTTAAAGTCAGTATTTAGTGTGACAACTGACCCAATGACAAAAAGCAGCACAAACAATTGGAAAAATCTGACATATGTTGAATGAAAGCTGGAAAAAAACATCAGAAAATGAACGCAATAAATGTTTGTTAAAGATTTTCTTGTGATCAGACAAGTAGAATTGAGGAAAGATGTTTTTTTTTTTCCTGCTGACGGTTTCGGCTGTAGCTTCAGCCTTCATCAGAGCTGTCAATGTCTCCTGGTGTGATGTGTTTAAAAACAGCTGATCGAGCTAGGAAACATTTCAAGATAAAATTTCCCGACCCAACCGTGTCCGTTCTCCACTCCCCCACCGCTGGTGAAGACAAGGGGGTATACACACTCCCACATGGGGGTAGCTGTGGCCTAGAGGGCTAGAGAGTTGGCTGGCAATTTGGCTTGTGACCGGGGAGTCATCGGTTCAGTTCCACAGACTGGCAGAAAAAAAATTGTTGACTGATGTGCCCTTGAGCAAGGCACTTAACCCCCCATTTGCTCCCCGGTCGCCTGCTATGGCAAGCCTGCTCCTAGTTTGCAGTGTGTGGTGTTCCTGCATGCAGAGATGGGTTAAAAGCAGAGGTTGAATTTCAGTGTGTGGTAAAAAATGTACTGTATGCTGACAATAAAGGATCTAATCTAATACCGTGAACACTGTTCTTCAGCGGTGGCGGGTAAAGTTTCCTGGCGTGATCAGCTGTTTTAGATACGTCACACCAGGAAGCATTTGACAGCTCTGATGAAGGCTGAAGCTGCAGCCGAAACCGTGAGCAGGAAAAAAAAAAGACATCTTTCCTCAATTCTACTTGTCTTATCACAAGAAAATTTCCAACTAACATTTGGAATGGAAGACATGACGAACGTAATCAATCTATAATACAATAAACCTCAAATAGTCTTACCAAAAAAGTTAAAGACATGTTAAGTGTGAAGGGAGGTCACACTTACTATCACTTGGTTCATAAAAGCTGTTTTTTTTTCTGCAGAACTTTTGTTTTCACTGCTACTTCACATATATCCAGGTTGGGTCTTAATACAGAGACTGAGAAATGCAAATGTGTGAACATTAGTACTTTACTAAACCAACAGACCTAATGTTGGATTTTGATCCCTGATCTATTTTTAGCAATAATTGTTGACCTGTATAATTAACTAGAAATGTGTAACCATACATATACACCATGTGTTTTCATAGTAGATGCATGATTTAAGGAATAAGTTGTATTGCAATTATTATGGGCAATGGATATTTGAGAATATACATAAAAGAATATATATACACACTTAAACCAACATAAAAAATGTGAAGTCTTAAAGTAAATTTTCATTGTTTATGTTTTACTCTCACTTTCTGCTTATTGTCACTAAACTGAACAACATGTCATTAAGTATCATTAGCTTATCAAGTATTATTCATTCATTTTCTGAACCCACTTTATCCTCACTAAGGTTACAGGGGTCACTTGGAGCCTATGCCAGCTACTTATGGGTGAAGGCGGGGTACACTGGACATGTTGCCAGTTCATCGCAGGGCTGACATCAAATATTACTTAATGATCAATATGAAAATTCAGTGTGACCAAAACCACTGACTCTAAAGTGAGTAAATTAAGTCTATTTCTTAATTATCAGTATTAACTTGTTAGAATTTTTGCTTATTATTTGAAATAATCAAATCTCAGTTTTTAAGTATAGACCAGGGGTCGGCAACCTGCGGCTCCAGAGCCTCTTGCAGCTCTTCAGCCTCCTTGTAGTGGCTCCCTTTACTGCGGTCAAGCCAGCCACAATTCTCCTCTGCATGGTCAAGCCAGCTGCGAGTGCTTTTCTTGTGCACTATTCATTGGACAATTACAGTAGATGAGCTGCATGGGGCGAATGTGCCTTCCGGACAACAAAAGTAAGGGCTCATTTATGGTCTACATTAAACACGCAGACATACAGAAGGAGGGTTCTGTCCGTCCTTTGTATATTACTCACATAATTCTGTCCGTTTTCCGGGAGCTTGTGGATGTGAACCCAGATGGAGAATATGGAGCAGTACAACTCGGAACTGCGGAGGCAGTGTTGAGTTTTGAAGAGAATAATTTCCATAAATAGCGATACTTTTCATAGAGCGACTGTATGAGTATGAGTACTGTGTAGTTTTGGGGTAATCCTACAACAGATTCCCTTCCAAGCTACAAAAATGTTTTTTTGTCTGAAATAGGTTTTAAGAATAAATTCAGTGATGAATAAAATTAATTTTTCCAATAAGTACCTTGTGAATTTGGTATTTTTGGGATTAGTACTTCATATACTATTAGCACAAATGCTATGAACTACTTTTACTGTGTACTTTTGGAGTAATCATACTCAAAAATCCCCTCCAAGCTCCAAAAGTGTTTGTTTTTTTTGTCTGAAATAGGCTTTAAGACTAAATTCAATGATGAATAAAATTATTTTTTCTAACGAGTACCTCATGAATAGGGTATTTTTGGTATTAGTCCTTCATATACTATTAGCACAACTACTATGAAATACTTTTACTGTGTACTTTTGGAGTAATCATACTCCAGAATCCATTCCACACTGCACTTCTGTTCGGTGTATTCAGTGGTTGTAGCAGATAAAATGTAAACAAAAGATTAAAATTTTTAAAAGTTTATAAGCTCTGTTATTGTTTGTGGCTCCAGACTACTTTTTTTTTGGTGGAAGAGGAGGCAAAATGGCTCTTTTGATAATAAAGGTTGCAGACCCCTGGTATAGGCCAATCACAATCACTGGTTGGTACTATATATACTATACATTTGTACATTAATTATGATCTTATTTCATTCATCATTGGTCTAAATAACCTTATAATACTTCAGTAAAGTGACTGACAAATGGCTAATAAAGAGCCAAATGTGTGTAACAATTTTATTTGGAAAGAAAAAACGTATCAAATTTTACTAATATGCGCTATTGGGCAACTTAAAAATTAATATTTGGACTTAACAAAAAGGATACCTTCATCTCATGCCAAAATAACAATTATCAAAGTAACAAAAATGTGCTGCTTTTGAGCCACAAATACTGTAATGAAAATAACCATGTTCTCCACCAGTCTTTTACTTCACTGTGGGCTGTTTTTTTTGCCACTTCCTGACACAAATCCGAGCATCTCAGGTTTTTTGGATAGTGTGTGATTATCCATCTTCCTCTTGATCACATTCCAGAGGTTTTCAGCTTGGTTTAAGTGTAGACATTTAAAGTGGTGTCTTAATTTTTTTCCCTAGAGTTTTTTTTTTTATATCAAATGGATGCATCCGACCCTCACTGCCATGCTTTCATCCAAAGCCTGGCTGACCTGCTGTACTTCTCCTTCTGATAGTAGATGTAGCTACACCGGGTCACTGGACTGCTGCCTTTTTCTGTCTTACACTTAAATTTTTTTATTTCCCCTCTGTTTGAACATCTACTTGTAAGGTTTGTTCCTGTTGGCTTTGTAAAACGCTGTAATGGGACACTGAAACATAAGCTTCTTCTTAAAGAACACAGCGGATTGAGGAAGTGGGGAAAGAAGTGGGATCAGCAGTTTTGTAACATTTAATGAGGTGTGATCTGAATAAATCTTTTGGCAGTTTAATGCTTTTGCAAGTGGAAGTTAGGTTTAGGTGCTGGATGAGGAAGTTTTCATTATTTAGATTTAATTAGTTGTTCCCATCACAGAATCACAGATTAATTAATAGGGGTATATTTCTAAAGGCTTTGATCAGTATATTCATCTCTATTAGCTGATTCAATTCCCTGCATGATTTATTTTGAAGGTAAAGCTGAACTAAAAATACAGGTTGTGCTGTATTTTTCTTCACCTTGCTGCTCAGGTTATTTAGTAATTAAATATTTTACACATATATTTTATTGGCTGCTAATATGCTACAATAATATGTATGTAAATGCCATATTATTGTAATAGTATCTTAATAAAAGTGACATTCTCAGAACATTTCATGCTGCTGCAGAGGCGTTAGTTGGTGTGAGTTTCCTCTACAAAGTTGCTCAACCAAACTTTTAATTGCTAGATACAATTTGTTATGGTACAACACTTTCTTATCAAATAAATAATACAATGACCAAGCAATTTAAAGTGTTGCTGCTCTCTTCTTCAGTGTGGAAAAAGGTAGCAAAGGGGATTAAACTCATGTCAAGTTTGATGTAGGACAGAACAGAGAATTAGAAATAATGCAAATAATGAGGTAATAAACACTGGGATACAAGAGCACAACGCCAGCTGAGTGCAGAATGAAAAGCATCCAGCTAATGAAGCGTGTTTTAAAGTGTTCTAATGTGTGGCATGTTATACACTTATGCTTAATTTATGATAAAGTGATTAATCTACAGAGCCAAGCTGAAAATTTGGAACTCAACCTAGCAAGACTTTCATTACAGAGCTGTGAAACACTGAAAACATGCTTTGTCAATTAGGGCAGCTAAGTGGAACTGATTAAGACATATTCATCAAAATATGATCTGCTTAAATAACCGCCTCCCTCGCCTCACACGCTCGCAGATGTCCCAGTTCATGCATCCCGCACATGTGCACAAAGCATGCAAAAGTTCACCTTCTTTCCAAAGTAGTCTATCATTTGATCGTTGTTCTGAAATACGTTGCTATGTAAAATCAAAAATTCATTGTTTACTTCTTTCCTGTGTTTTTCCTGTGTTGTCACTGGGAGAAAGGAACAAAAGAGGAGACATAAAAAATGTAAATGCTGGAATCAAACAGGGGAGACGAGAAAGATAAACATAGAAAAAGGGCTGTACGAATAGGAAGGCGGAGGAGATGACAGAGGGAGAGGGAGCATGCACAAACTGAAACCAAACATTCTGTCTTCTGTTTCCTCAAGCGATTCATGCCTCTGCTTCCATTAACCTCCACGATGACAAGAAGAAAACAAACGGATACTCCCCACCTCTCTCTTCTGAGCCCAGTAGTGCATGCGCTGCTGAGGTGGGGAACGGATCATGGGCGACACAGATTAGGAGTCAACAGGGTTCCCTTCATCTGGCTGGATGCAGCTGGAGGGCTGATTAGGCAAACCAAGCGTGGGTGAGGAAGGGGACGCCCGATGCTATCACAGCCTCTCAAACTCACTTCCTTGCTGGGAACTCTACAGACGACCATGAAATTGATCAAGCTCCCCGAAAAGATCTCGCAGTGTATCTGAATGACATGTCAAAGGAGTAAAATAAGGATAACTGCTATATGAAGATGCCTGCGGGTCAGAAAAAACAAAAAACAAAACAGCTTTGATTGTTTTTGTCATTAACCAGATTTTTGATGTCTGTTAACTGGAGTCCTGGGTCTATTTGGATCATGTCTTTCTGTTTTTTTATGCATTTAATTATGTTTTGTTTTGTTCTTCAATTGTAGCCTTAATCCATTGTAACTTTATTTAAACAACTCAGCTGGCAGCACGACCCATCACTTTATGACTTTTACAAACTGTTATGCTGTTGAAAGACAATACAAAGGAGACACGGCATCTATCTGCACATTACAATTATACCATAAATTCCATCAGCCGTCAGGAACTACTTCAGCACAATACTTATAGTCATTTCAGTTCACTGCACATGTGCGCTTAGTTTTACACAATGTGTCACATACATTATATAAGCATAACAGACATAGCAATAACCACAGCCATCATTATGATTAGAGCATCCCATTATAACCATGGCCATGACACAGCTGCCACAGCAACAAGCCTTTTCCAATCCCAACCAGCAGGAGCCAATCGAACCGCGAAGATGCCCTAGGTAGCCTGTGGAGGGGGTGGCGGCATATTTTTAAGGACAAACTTATGTTCTTTTGTGGAAAAACTGGATAACCATAGGACCCTTTTTTCAGTCTTAAAAAGTCATAATCTCCTAAGCATACTTGTTTACTACCCATTTTTCATCATTTCACCTCTAGTTTGCATGCACTGAAATTGTATTCGCAATGTGTCATTTGCCGGATTCTGTTATGATTTTTTCTGCATATATATTGCAATATCAATCTATTCAAATCTTTTTCATTCACCGTTCTCTATGCAGTATTATTGGACCCATTCTTATAATGTAGGGGAAAGAAAAATAAAAAGTATAAGATATATAATATTTTTAGTTTTTACCTGTTCTGTTTTTGTTTTTAAGGTTTTTCTTAGAATGACAAAAAGAAAAGCTGTAAGATTTCTGGTTCATGTTTCTAAACAGAAGTCTTCAACCTTGATGCCTCCTCTCTATTCAGGGAATGAAGAAGAGAGCGCGATGGTCAAGCGAGCAAGACTGAATGAAGTATGCGAGCAGAATAGCAAAAAAAAAAAAAGGGTAAAATTGTGAAGTACATTTTTTTTCTCCCTGATCCTGTCAAAGAGGTTACATTCTAGAAACACAAGTAAACACACCCACACCTTCACAGAATGCTATAGGAATGTTTCTGCGGTAAAATACAGCCTACATAGTAAATTTGTGGAGTAAAATAATCTGGAGTTAGGCAAAAAAGAGTGAAAGAGTTACATTTCTGGAGTTTATTCTGTAAGTTTAAGTACAGCTTGTGTTCAGGGATACTTTTGACGGTGTCATTTTTGGGGTACATTCACCAGGTGTTGAGGAACATGATTGAACACCATATGGCAACGTTTCCTCTGGTGAGGTTTTAACATGGTGCATGGCCACAGCAAAACCCTTGCCGCCACATCATACATTTGATACAAAAAATCTTCACCACACAATAGACTTATTATACAGTACAAATGTATAATATATAATAGGCCTACTATTTTCAATAAGAAGCCACATGCACTCCATGCCGCTATATAATTTTTGCCACCGTATTTTTTTTACCCTTTTAATAATTATGGGGTATTATGCACATGCTCCAAAACATGGGGCATGCACAACCGCATTCTTTTTGATGTAAACATCTGGTAGTGAAACCTGCTGTACTGAATTTACCTCATTTATTTATCATTTACTATAATACATTTCACTTCATTTGGATATTCAAAACTACACAGTTAATGGGGTAAAAATAATATGTGCCGTACCAAATTCACCTACGTAGTGCACATATGCAAAAACACCAGAAGTACAAAAATAAAATTGTATGTGACTCCATACCTTTCTGAGGTAATCTCTTTAGGTAAGGAGAACAGCATGTGAAGGGATTTTTTATTTACACTGAGTAGGCCTACCTAGCACTCCCCCCCCCAGATGACACACCACCACACCAGCCATCAATTCCACAGGAAACACTGGTAACAACAATTGACAACAATAGAGCCTTTTCCTTTGTGCCTCATCCTTTGGTACAGCTTTACTTTTGTTCAGGCACCTCAAACTAATTCATGGATTGTATCCTGGCCTATTTATATTGTTCTAAGAAAGCACTTGATAACCATCTATATAGCATGTGTTTGTGTTGGAACGCACTTTTCAATAAAAAAAGAACAAAACAAAACACTAGTCATCAGATGGTGTTTTGTGTATTTTTGTAACCCCCCCCCAAAAATAAATAAATAAATAAATAAATAAATAGAAATATTAACCCCGTTAAGTGTTGAAAATTAAACCTCATTATGTGTTAAAATATTAACACCATGACAGAGTTTACATAAAATGAACTCTGGGCGAGAGTTGTATTTTACTCTACATTAAATTAATTTAACTCTCAGACAAGTTCAATTTAAATTCCTGAAAAGAGTTAAGAGATTAACTCTCTGAAAAAAATTACTGTAACCCTAACCCTAGAATGTATTCAGTGGTCTCACATGTACATTTAAATTGAGTTGATTTTAACTCCCATGGAGTTTATTCCAGAGACTGGAATTTGCTGTGAAAATGCAAGCGTTTCCTCATTTCAGCCATTTCAACATCAGGTCTGAAAGAAGTAGTAGACTGAAAGTTCTGTGTTTTACTCTAAGTTTCAGACAAAACTGTACTGTAAGTGAGACGAGTAGAAAGAGGAAAGAGCTGTACAACCAGTGTCACTTTAGTTTTTTATTGTTTGCCCATGCACACTGCTAGATGCTGTTATTGGACAGATGTACTAACTCACTGCTCAAAATATCCCCAACACAGAAAAACAAGAGGAAGATAGAACATTTGGGCAGGGGGGGGAGTCTTAGCAGGCAAAAGATTTCCAGCACACAAAGATACTTTACCTTTAAGTAAGCATTAAGAAACTAATGTATTTTTTGAGCTACAATTAGGGATGGGAATTGTTAAGAATTTAACGATTCCGATTCCATTATCGATTTTGCTTATCGATCCGATTCCTTATCGATTCTCTTTGAGTGAGGGAATAAAAGAGTACAAACAGGTGTTTGCATTAACTGTCTTTTATATTTACATCTCTGCACAGAAAATATAACATATACAGTATGTACAAATAATAATAACAGATGACGCCGGGCCTGGTTTGGTGGGTGGGGGGGGTGTACATTGAAAGTGAAACTAAAGATGCTTTCCTAATTCCTCTACTGCCGCATTTCTACTATGTGGAACCGGTTCGACTCGGCTCGGCTCGTCTCCTGTTGTTGTGCACCTCATTTCCTTTCCCTTCTTACCTTTGGAAACTTGTATTTGACGAGTTACGACGTTTGTTGCCTGCACTGGAACCGTAACCACGACATTCACAAGCGCCGCTAAGTAGCGTATCAAATACGTGACATTCCTGTAAATGAATTACATGCTGTGGACAAATGTTTGAGCATATTGGAGGGATTCCACCCTTTTGAAGACATGGAAGCTTTGCAACTGTTACCAGTGGACATGGTGTCGTCTTTTTAGACCGTTTCTGCCTCAATGCCATGTTGGCTACGTTTTGACCAAAACAATGCAGCGTACATGTGTCATTGCTCATGCACAACGAAGGTGGAATCGATAAGCAGACTCGTTAAGCAGGCAGGCAAACAATTCCAAGGAATCGAGCTACTGGGAACCGGTTCTCAAAAAGAACCGGTTCTCGATTCCCATCCCTTGCTACAATACTGTTAGCATCAACAGACTGCTAATTTGAGATAGCATACATTACCATAACAATAGTATAACAAGGCCATTCTCTAGATTTCTTTATGTTTCTGAAAGGTGGACTGTGATGGTGTGAAAGTGATAGGAAGCTGAATGTTAGACATTCAGAAGTGTGTGAAAAGGAGAAGAAAAATTTAAAGATATGCATTATTTCCTTTTTTTCTTCAAAGAAGACTGCAGATTATATCATTTTTGAAACAGTGGGAATGATAGTGATCTGTCCTTTCAGCTTATTTTAAATATTCAGGGAATGGGATATCCTCCCTCCTCAAAGATAGTCTCCTCCTAAATTATTTAGGTTAAAAGTAAAGCATATACACACTATCTACCACTACTATCTGTAATGGGTTAATCCGATTTGGCCCAGGGTCTGGATCTGGGATTGTTTGCAGACAGACACACCAGAACTGCCTCTACATCCCTGTCTCCTCTATCTCTTTTTCACCCTGACACATTCACTTTTTTTTTTTTTTTTTTTTAACTTACTCTGACCTCCAGTTCTTTCAGTCACGTACCCTGAGCAGGAACTGGGTCAAGTTGACCTTTTATCTGTCAAACACAGTAGTAAAGTGACCTGACAGGAGACATTGCATTTTGTGCCAACTGCTGCTTTTGTTTTGTAAATCAGGCCAAATGTATTTACTCTACATTCAACACTTTATGGTTCTTAACAGGAGTCTGACCAGGAACTGCTATCCCCTAGACATGTACATCACCATCCTTTCATTTAAGACACAGCTTTGATGCCGGATCTGAAGCAAATACCTCAACGCTGTGAACAAAGAGCACACTTGTACATGTTAACCCTACAAAAGCATTATGGGAAGACAGCTCTGAGTGGAAAATATTCTACTCATTAATACATAAGCTTAAGAAAGCAAAAAGTCCCCTTTTTCATCTAAATTGGTCATCCTGGTTCAAGGCAGACCTGCAGAATGACCCTTTGAAGATGAAAGAAGCAGCACCGGATTGAAAATGCTATTCTGGATTTGGAAACATTTGCATTTGAATGAATAGTTTTATATTTTGCAAACGGCCACAGAAAGCCTCTGCTCTTACATGTCATTTACGTAACCTAATAAAGAGCTAATGAGCGATCGCTGAAATGTCAAAGGTACCGTTGTGTTCTCTCCAGCTTGTTTGTTTTGTCAGATGATCTGCCCACATCAGGTAATACTTTGAAGGTACATGACATCCTCAAGAGAATAGTGAATGTACAGAAAGCCTGCTAAGAATAGGGATTATGTAAGTAATGACTGTGAATTATACCTACAGTCTCTGGAGCTTTTGTCAGTGAAGCCAAGGAAAATGTGTCCACATTACAAATTTAGGGACCCTAAATGTGGCGCATTGTCAGTGTGCTTAAAGACTCAAAGAAGCACACAAAACCATCTTTTTTTTTTTTTTCCTTGAAATGATTATTCCTCTACTTCTTTTTGTGAAAACATACATTACGCTGCTGTCCAAGTCTACATAATACACAAGCAAAAAAACTTGGTAAAATAGAAAATCCACATGGTACAATGAACTCTTCACACTTTACTTCCTCATAGCATTCTTGGTTTGTTCAAAATCTCTCAAAAGAATATGATGGATGTACATTCTGCCCTCTCTGGACTTGGTTGACCATGATGATATGACCCTTCCTAGACAGACTTCGAATTAGCCCTCTGTGGGTTCTTCTTGTACAACTTCCTCGTTGATATATCTCTTATGAGTAGTGTGTTGATTTGTTGATTTATACGAATATGACTGTGTACAGACGGGTTCAAGTATAAACTATGTGCATAGGCTGTGTAGGTACATAAAATGAAAGGAAACTGAGAGCCATATGAGGGAGGAGGGTGGGGGGTAGGATGGGAAAAGTTCTTGTAATGTTTTTGTTTTGTTTAGATTTAAATTTTTATTATTATCTTGTGTTTTCATCGGGATTTGTCTGTTTGTCCGTTTGTCTGTTAGCAAGATAACTCAAAAAGTTATAGATAGATGTGGATGAAATTTTCAGGAAATGTTGATAGTGGCACGAGGAACAAATGATTAAATTTTGGTGGTGATGGCGGGGGGGGGGCTGATCTGCCTTGGCGGTGGTCTGCGCTCCGAGTCCTTTTCTAGTTTTTCTTTATTTACTTCTTCTTTTTTCTCCTGATGTATAAAAATCATCCCTGTGTTGTGTATTTGTAAGTTTATACATTTATGTGTGTTCCTTCTTTAAAATGCGCCTTAACTTACTGCAAAAGCTTCTGTTAATAAAAACAAATCTTAAAAAAAAAAAAAAAAGAATATGATGGATGTGACTCCCTTAAACTGAAAAAAAGAAAATATTACACACAGATTAAGTCGTTTTTTAATTTGTCCTATGATGCTCCTTCCAAGTGAACCCTGGTAAATTCCAGTAGTCCTGATGAGAAAAGTTCAGTAAGCCAGAAGAAACTCATTAGCTTGGTGAACCTTCATTATTGTGCAACAGAGTAGGCGTTTGGTATCAAAACACCCATGAGCACTTGCATTTTTGAAGCTTCTGTAGGGCTCTTTTCACTTGTTGGTGACCCCAAACTGGCCCTTTGAAATGGAATGACAGATAAAACCACCCACACATGTTTGAAGGGGATGTGGGAAAAGCTGCATCAAGTGTATAAAAATGCATACTGTAGAGGTCTCTGTGACATTGTCATATTCTATCATCAGACACCCAAGTAAGTGTGCTGCTGTTTTGTCTGTACGGTTCAAAACATAATGATTCACACAATGTGCCACATTTCCATCAGACAGAGTAGGTGGTATTTTCAGCTGTCTGTGGTCGGTTGCCTAGCTCCTGTTATGCACATCGCAAAAAGAGCCATTCAAGAGACTAATAATACCCTTTTAAAAAAATCTTTGAATATTGTTACTGCGGTATTTACATCACATTATCATAACGTGGCAAACTGTTCCTCTAGTTTTTATTCTGTTTCTTACAGGCATTTTCACACATTTTTGCACGGAATTTTTTCTTAAAATACGCACACATAGTAAATGTCACACACAAAACCCAAAACACCGTAAATGTCTTGCAAAAAAGCACTGAAAATAATGTTATTATGTCAACATGACATGGAATTGGGTGCGACCATGTGAAATTACTGGAGGCCTCAGCCCACCATCTCTGATGTGTTTTATTATTCGTAGGAAACACCGTAGAACATTTCATCCGTATATCTTCGTTAGTTTTTAACATTAAGGAGCATTGTGACTATGATTTATCAGATGATGACTAGATGCTAAGTTCAATAAGTCATTGCTTTTTCTATTTTTAATCGATACATTAAATTGTATTGTTGTTCAAACAGGCAACATGTTTTTAGCTACTGTAAAAGAACATCCACAGTTGCATATTTACCAAATTTCAGCTCACTGAAAACTGGAAAATTTGGGAAGTTGACAGCACCTTCCCTCTAATGCAGTGTTTTTCAACTTTGGGGTCAGGACCCCATGTGGGGTCGCCTGAAATTTCAAATAATTGATAAAAAAAAAAAAGACAAAAAAAAACCTTACTAAAGTGGTAAGGTTTCACTGTAAAAGGATTGACGTTATTACAATGCAAACTTTGGTTCTGCTGGTGGATATACACCCCAGGTGAGCCTCTAAATAAGACCATTTCTCCTCCTCATTTCAGTTTAACCCCTTGAACACTGGTTTCAGATGTTTGTGGTGCAAGATTTTATCAGTTTGAGAAAGAACAGACTGTACCAGACAACTTAAAAAGGGGATTGGGAACAGTGAATGCAATGTTTTTTAACTTTAGGGTCAGGACCCCACGTGGGGTTGCCTGGAATTTCTAGTAATTGATAAAAAAAATCTTTAAAAATTCAAACTTACTAATAAAAATTTACATTATTTAACCTATACGTCGTGTAAAATTAACATTTATTTGCAACATATTATAGCAAACTATTACATGATCAAAAACAAATTAATTTTAGCAAAAAAAAAAAAAAGTCTGCATTTTGAAAGTCTGGGGTCACCAAAAATTTGGGATGTTAAAATGGGGTCACAAGCCAAAAAAGGTTGGGAATGACTGTACTAATGTAAATGGCACATCAGTGATCTTCAGGATATGTAAAACATGGAAACAATTACATCGTTATAATTAATTAATCAATACCCAAATAAATATAGTTTGGTCAAAGACACCAACTTTGGTTTTTGTATGTATAAATTTCTGTATGTTCTTTCTAGCGACAAACTTGTTTTTGTGGTAGACATACATGAGCAATATGCATGAATATAAGCATTAAATGATGTGTGTATGAATATATGTAATATAAATGCACTGGAAAAAGAAAAAAGATTCTTTGAGTTTACTTGATTTTATTATGGACATGGGTCCCACACGATCAGAATGAGGAGATCTGACACGCTTTTTCACTTTCTTTCTATGAACTAGTGCATGTGAAGTCAGTGTATTTTATTCAAATCAGAATGCTTGAAAAAATCATGTTAATGTAACACATAATTTCCCAGGTACCCCCATATGAATTTATTGCATAATGTGATAGTATTTCAATCATGTCCATGGTACACTCAAAGAAACAATTTGTTGAACATAATAAAATTATGGAAAGAACTCCCACCTAATTAAAATGCTTTCATTTAGTGAGACACATTTTTGTTGAACCAACTAATTCTAAGTATGTTGAGTGAACATAAAGTATTGGCGTTACCATTACTTATTTGCAATGTATGGATCCAACTTCATTTGTCAAAGTAGTTTAAACATATTTACTAGGGTGAGATTTGACTTTATTGTTTTGGATGGTATTACCTTGTATAATATGATTGTGGATAACTTATTTTGACAGGGTAGGTACAGCTACATTTTTAATTGGTACAGTAAAACTAACTTATCATGCTGATTAAACATTAAAGTAAGTTCAGTCAGCAGAAAATAATCTGTAGCCCTGTTCTTAGATCCTCAGAGATTCTCAAGTCTTCCCCTCTCTCACAGTTCCGTACTTTTTTCTTTTTTTTTTTTTTTAATGGTTCCTTATTTTAAGTTTTCCACATCCATCAGGCTCCACAAGTGTGTTTAAGCTCTTCCACCAATGTGGTTGAAGGTAGAATCAGCCAGAACACCTGTTCTTGAAGCGGCCATTTTGAAACATCATAAGTCAACATCTTCTTTATCATTATTTAAAAAGCATCTGAAAAGGACTCTAATTCATGAAAAATGTAAGGCTGTATATTATTTGATTTGTATTTGATGATTTGTAATTACCTCTGCCAAGGAGGTTGTGTTTTTGCCCACGTTGGTTTGTCTGTCTGTCTGTGTGCAAGATAACTTAAAAAGTTATGGACGGATTTGGATGAAAATTTCAGGAAATGTTGATACTGGCACAAGGAACAAATGATTAAAAAATGATTAAGTTTTGGTGGTGATGGGGGGCGGGGGGGGCACTGATCTGCCTTGGCAGAGGTCTGCGCTCTCCGAATTTTTTTTTTTTTTAGTTTGATTTGTATTTTTATTGTTTTTACTTTAGCTTATTATTTCAGTTATATTGTATTTTTTAATTCTTATTTCTCTTTTTTTCCCCCTGTGTATTGTTTATTTCCATGGAGGTATTCACATAAGCCTTTTTTGGCTTCTATCCTCTCCTGCACAAAGACGTTACTTGTTTGAATGTTGTTGTTGTTGTTTTTTTCTTAATTTTCTCTTGCTGTTTTATGATCTGCAAATAAATAAATACATAAATAAACTAGAAGCACTCGGAGAGCGCAGACCTCCACCAAGGCAGATCAGTACCACTCACAGTTTACTTACAAAAAAGTCAGTATCATGCCCCAATTTCAAAGTCTCAATATCTTAAACTAATGAAAATAAATAGTTGAAATTGTCTGCAGTGTTTTATAGGGTTAATAACAGTATGAAGCAAATCAGAGATGGTCAGTCTGGTGTTTTTTTCTGAAGTGTGGTCATCTTAAATGGATTTACTCAGTTGATACAAACATGTCATTAAACATCTCTAAGATTTAAGTGAAGTTTAGCGTTACGCTCAAGGTAAAACACCATGAGCAGAAAACACTACAATAATAATCTTATTGGGGGTATTCTGCGTTTGCACGTTTTCTGCTTCACACACAGTTTCTAACACCTTTCTTGCACAAAATTGTAACAGAAGTCAGATTGCAATTTATTTTCCTCTAGCGAAACTGTACACTTTGGTCTCTATGCATGTGATAGTAATGAAATCACAAAAAAAGATGAGATTTTGAGCTTGAAGTTGTTTTCTTTTTCAACACTTTTGTTGTCGAAATAGTATATGTTGAGGGGAAAAATGTTTTCTCCTCATATCTATTGAATACACATCAATACACGTGGAAATCTGTGTATCTTTGTGTTTGCAACATCTTTGAAAAAAACATTACTGCGAATGGTTCTGCTCTGCGAAAAAAAAAGGGTTTTCATTTATACTGTGAAGGCGTAGTCAGCGCATTATGTGTTTCTCCAAATAATAGCTTGTTTGTACTGTAATGATGGAAAAACAGAAGTTGGTGAGCTTTCTAAGAATTGTTTGGATTTGCTATAGATGAATAGTGTTGGGTTGATGTGGGTTTTGGGGTTACAGTGTAGACTTGCAAAAATAGCTGATAGTTTCAAAGATAGTGCCTAAGCAATCAGAAAAAAAGTAATCCAATCCAGCCCTCTTCTGCTTCAGTTGCTATATCACCACATGTTTCCTGCATTGCATGGTAGGCCCTCATGGGACTAGCATTCATATACCTTTCAACACAAGCTAAAAAAAAAAAAAGAGAGAGAGAAAAGGAATCCTCAACAGGATTCAGGGTAACAGTATGATTGAATTCAGCTTTCTGAATTGCAGTATTTTCCATGTGAACACAATGTTTTATCAGTGGAGACTTTATTCCACTGAGAAATGTAAATAACTGTAATGTTTTGCAAAAAGTGGGAGCTGGAATTGCAATGGGAGTGAAAAGGTGTAAATGTGTTTGTATTTGTGCAGAACAGGTATCAGGTAAGGTTCACGCATTGCCAGTTTTGATCATTGCATCCCACAAACATATTTATTTTGTAGAACATTTTTCAAACAATTGGGTTAGGTGTATATACAGTAAGAAGGATGTAGCTTGCATTTACTAATAGGTGCACTCATTACGGGGGCAAAATACACCAGCCTCTAGGGGTGTAATGAGGCAGCATGGATTCATAGATTGGAAGAAGTGACAGATAGAAAGGATGGAATGAAGATAATGATTCAGGAGCTGAGCTGAACTAAAAGATAAATAGCCTTGTTTCAATAAGTTTTACAGCGCTTCAAAATTTCATAGCTCCTTTCAAGCCCGCCAGATTCAGTTGCAAATGCCTTTTCATTAGTCAATATTTCGCTTTGTAGAGGGGGACTTTTTGCAGCACAGTGGCCGGTTATTCGGCAGGGGGCCAGCGGGAGCACAACTGAATGCTGCAGCGTGTGTGGTGATTAATCATGCTGTGACTCTGCGTCTCTCGGGCCTGTCAACTACTCTGGCCGCATGAGGTCCGGGAACATCTGTGGATGTCTGGGGACGTCAGTGGGTGACCACGACCCATTCGTCTCCCAGGGACAGGGACCAGACACACCACCTCAATCTCACATCACCTCCCCCTTACCTCCGGGGTCCCTACAGACCTTGCCTGGACAAAAGGTGTACACTCTTATTACATGACACATAACACTCTGTGGAACTGTGAACAGAGAAAGGCAATGTCTTGGGGCTGTACATCAGTGACAATAACAACCGGGGCTGGTAATATGCCTGTTGGTGAGCTATCAAGAAGAACAACAACCTGCTGGGTGAGGGAATAAGCCCTGACACATTGCCTTAGCAGAAACAGCTTAAGACAGCAAGGCAGCTTAAAATACCACAACAACAAACACACAAAAGCAGGACCGGACTAGACTGATAATATAGATAAATCTTAAAGTTTGTTTAAAGCTGCACATCAGCTTGAAGGTGCTGAAAATGCACACCAGTTGAAAGGCAATAAAGCTGACGAAAGAGAAAAACAAACACAAAGCGGTGTCAGTGTCGTATCTTTCCAACCAGAGATGCAGAGGCAGATCAGTGCTGCTGGAAATATAACAAAAAAGAAAACCCTGTCCAAACTGAAACCATGTTGGGCTGCTGTCACAAATATATTTGTCCTCATACGATATGCAAAAGACAAGACAATTGTGTTTAGAAAAAAACAGGTTTTATTTTTTATTAACTAGACCCTGTGGGTTTCATTAAATGTCTCGCTCCCAGCTGTTCCACAGTGACTCATAATTTGAATGTAAAATGTTTACTCCCACACAATTAAGAAGCGGGATTATATATTATTCAGATTTCACTGTTTATTGTACCAATTCGGTAGCATAAGTGTGCAAAAATCCACAGTTAAATGCTCTCAGTGCATGTGACCTAAATATTAGATTATGAAATATGCAAAGCAAGATTTTATAAACAAATGCTTCCAGTGGGCAGACTCTTCTCCCATTAAAACAATCCGCTGATTTACTCCTGCATTTCACAGAATCCTTCACTTCAGGCATTGTCTTCTGTGGCCTATTTTGTAAACATGAACCTGATTATATCTGTGGTACAATCCTTGTGATTCACAGTAAATCAATTCAGCGGAGATAAGATAAATCAGCTGCGATGAAGTTAATGCAGATGAGGTATTTTGGGTATAAAAGAACCAGCTGATTATGCAGTGGCCCCTGTGCCTGTTCCAGGAAACTGCTGTACAGCAGAGATACATGAGCTGTGCTCCCTCTCGCTCTGTCTGTGACGGCATGATGAATGATCGCCGGCGGGGAGTAGAGGAAATGCAGCCAGGCCAGGTCTGACATGAGGGAATCATGGGATATACATGTGCTGGCTTTGTTCATGGGTCTCTTTCTGCTTTGTCCTTCTGTCCCTATGGCCATGAGCTCAGAACATGAGGGTTTTTAACAGCTCTGATGGCAGATTTGAGAGCCTCCCACCAGTGTGACGTTTGACAGGTGGTGGCTCACAATACATTGTTTTTCATAGGCAAGGATTTGGCATTTTAAATCCTGCTTAAATCAGTGCCATTGGACTTTTCTAGGCACATGCACCGAAGCAGACAAACAACCATATAAGCTCACACTCATGCAGAGACACATGGCTCTTCACTGTGTGTGTGTCGGGATTAGTATGACTCCAGTGAAACTATATGGCATCTGACTAATCTGCAAATGTGAAGGTCAGTATTTCTTACTAAATTCATTATTCACAAATTCAAATATACACGTGCCAGTGATACAACAGGTCAGAAGTTATGGAGGTTAAACCAGGAGAACCCCTACAACATCTGTTCTATGTTCTTTGTTATTTTAATGGACAGTTTCAGCATTTCTTCCCATCATTCCCTGGCTCTGCCCTGCCAAACACTGCTTATGCAAAACCCTATGTGGCCAAACAGCATAGGTCATCAAAGGTTCACATTACGAAGCAAGCCAAGGATTTTTTATACATTTTTTTTTTCATTAACTGCCTTAAATAAGTAACAACTGCTATCACGCATAAGTGGTTTTCTGAGTCTAGCTCTGAGGCAGTACTGGCACCAGATGACCAGTTGTTCACACGGACGGATGTACAGCTGCATATTTCTCACAGCAAGAACCATAATCCTACACAAATATGGAGAGTTTAAGATTATAATACAGCCTAACAGCAAAACAACTGCTGTAGCTAAAGAAAGAATGTTGGCAGCAAAATTGCAGACTGTGAGAGTGTGCAAGTTAACAGGCTTATCAATATCACTGCCCATCATTAATTGGATCTGACAGTACAATTGTGTTTTCCATTAAATGAATGTGTTGTTTAGATACATCTTTATGGACAGTGTTAGGCTTATACTCTCAGTTTAACCCTGGCACAGTTTCACAGTCAGGGAACAAATACAAGTCCACAATATGTAAAGGAAAGTCATTTTTTTTCTTCATTATGTTTTGTGTTTGGTTTTGTCTGTGTACTAAGGTTCAAAGAATCTTCTATAACTGATGAGTGCATACCTCAGGCAAGCTGAACATAAATCCATGTTCCTGTAAGCAAAAACCTTTCTCCAAACAGTATTTAAGAGCTTAAGTAGTCTCAGTTCACTTCAGCTTTATTCATTTATTGAGAGAACTTTGGTAAAGCGGTACAGAAAACTTCCCGTATAATAGAAAAAAAAAAAAAAACTTCCAACAGAACAAAGCTCAGCATTGGCATCTGTTTGCTTCAACTATTTGCGGTCAGTGCAGAGCAGAGATAGAAAAGAACATGGGTAGGTTGGCGAGGTCAGTACCATGCATCACACATACTTGTGAAAAGGAGCATGGAAAGGGAAGGAAATGTAAAAGAGAAAGAAGGTGTCCGGTGTATTGTGTATCTGGATTTGCATTCAGCAGTTAAATGTTGCTGTCCATGGTGCTGAAATACCAAAGAAATACATTAGAATATTTTCTGACACACTGAACTGTCAGTAAACATGTATTATATTCAGATACCAGCACAAAAGAACAGATATCACCACTGAAGTGTTTTTTCTTACATTTTTTACAGGAAGTGCATATTTTAAGGATTGTAAGGATTCAGCCTTTTTGAACTGCAGGAAATATTTAACTAGAAAGGTATGTTCATTAACCGAAACTCTGCACAGGTCATGGCAATGTGCTTGAGATTTAAACAGGCTTTGGCTTTTGGAAATTTGGTAATGTAGCATATGTGAAGAGCACAAACACCTGGTTTCACTTTATAATCAAAAAGGAATAATTTAATGAATAAATAAACAGATGTAATAAAAACACAATTACAATCCAGGAATATATTTTGTGTTTTCCATGTAAAGACTGCTGTTATTTCCCATTATTGCTGTGAGCATTTTTCTCCATTGTTATTCTTCTATCTCTTAATCTCCCACAAGGCCCACGTTTCTGCTGAAGTGAACTGAGCCGAGCAGCTTGAAGCGGTTGCTTGGTCAGCCATGTTTTTAGTTTGATCAAAGTCTTAGTGAAAAATGTCAAGGTGACATGGAGAATGTGCATACTGCCACAATCATCATGGCAAACAGGGACAAGCTGCTTCCAGAATAACACAATCAGTGGGAAGTGATCAGAATGCTGTAATGACATCAGAATCAAAAACAGTGAAGACAGACTTTGTCCAAACTTTGCTTGTGTTTTTTTTTTTTTTTTCAGCACTAAAGATTAAGAAACATGACACTGAATTTGCACAAAAAAATACAAAAACTAAGGCTCTCTCTTATAATTTTAAAATGCCTTTATTAATTATGGCATGTCTCAATGGACCTCACATGCCATACATACCATAATACAGGCATTTCGAAATTATCAAAAAGTGCCTTGTTTGTTTTGGGTTTTTTTGTTTTGTTTTGTTTTGTTGTTTTTTGGTATTTTTGTGCATTGACAGTCCCTTCACCAAAGAGCACCTCTTTACCATTTTTCATTACTATTTTTTATTACTGCCTGAAGGTCCATGAAGTGTTCCTCTTTACTGTTTGTTCAAGATGACACTGAATTTCACTGAAGTTAATAATTGAGAGAGGGGGAGAAAAAATAGTTGCCACATATCTTGAGTTTGATCTTCAGTTACAAAAATGACTGATATAATATTAAACAATAATGAGAAAACAGTTTTTAATATTAATTCATCTTAAGTCGACCTTGAGCATTTTTGATCATTCAACATTTTATTATTATTATTATTATTATTATTATTATTATTATTATTATTATTGTATAATTTCATATTTATAGAGCACGTTTCAAATAAAGTACAAAGTGTTTAACAAAGAAATTGATCAAATACAAATTGATAAAACATGCAAATATTTTTTTAAAAGTTAACAAAAGGTTATAACAATCATACAGTTAACAAGATAAATGAAACCCATGAAAGTACTTTATGTTGAGACACATTTATTATTTGTCTCTAAGGATGTTTTACATTGTCCAAACTGTCTTGAATATACAGGCATACAAGGCAGCAGAGTGCTGAATATTAATACAGCTATCACATAAAAATGTGAGGGAAAATATATCTTTTATAAAGAGCTTAGAATGACAAAGGGTCATAGATTGCACTTGTTCCATTCTTCTGATGTTTACATGCTCGGTTAAAATGTATCAATGCATCATTTATAGGCAAAAGAAATTTATCTCGCAGTCTGTATCAAAGGCACCCAGTGAATTCAGCACCAAGGACAGCGACATCTGAAAGGCCTTTTCATCTCCAGCCTTGACAACATCCACAAGTTCTACTTCTACAGTCTTTTTAGTAAACTGAAAGTTACATCCAGGCCAAATGCAGCTGTGTAAAGAAATGCAGATTCTATCCATACCTGCAGACCCCAAATGTTTATGTCTGTCATATGTTAAAGGTGATGCAGCTATCTATCTCTACCAGTTTAACAGTTACATAATAAATTACTAAAGTTAACTATTCTTAACCCTTAAAATCCTTAAACTATTTTGTAGCAACATATAACCTCTCTTTGCTGGTTTATCATCATTTATTATAATATTATCCCCTGCATTCTGTATTTTTCCATGAAAATCAGTTTTTTTTCATTTTAACCCATAAAAACCTAGTACGACTTTTATGGTAGTTCCCAAATGACTCTTTTTTCTATTTTTACCCTTTCTTAAGCGATTTATCAACATTTACTCTAATATTATGCTCTATGTTATGCATTTTTAAGTGAAAATCAGGTGTTTTCCTATGTTTAATGTTGAAGGGTTAAAGTTGAGGGTTATTATATCCAAAACAGAGAAAACAGAAGAAACAAATATTTTTCTTTTGCAAAATATATCATTAACTGAATATAAAATAAGCAACTCCAACCACTGGTATTTGCCAAACTCAGTGGGTTTTACTGGTGAATCAGTGTTGTAGAAGATGACGGTGTTTCCACGTTCACTACAGAGCCTCTGAACGTCCAAATGGGTCATATCTGATGACCATGAAAAAATGACAAACTGTATTTTACACCACTCATTTACTTGTATTGATAGAATTAATGGATCAGCAGGAATTAAACATTTTAGATCAGTGAATGAGTTTGGTCACCAATGGATGTTTGGGTCTTTATGGGTTAATTTACTGTTCATTTAAAAAAAAAATAATCAAAGGTTGTTTCATCAAAACTGAGAAAAAGTCACTTTTTCAGCAAAATATATCATTAAATGAAAATAAAAAGAAGAATCTACCACTGTCATCTATCAAACTACATGGGTTTTATTGCTGAGTCATTGCCAGAAGATGACCCAGTGTTTCCACATTCACTATGGAACCTTTGAATGTCCAGAAAAGACTCCACTGACAACCTGAGAAAATACATTTTACCTGAATTATTTCAGTGTATTAATAAAACTAGTAGTTCATGAGTCATCAAACATTTTCAATCAGTTTTGAGTTGCTGGTGACTGGTGATTTAGGTGTTTGAGGGTTAACAGTGACACCAACTGATAAACCAGTAAAAAACATAGCTCCATGTGATTTGTTTGTGGTTTCATATTAATGTGGAACAAGAGGAAGAAGAGTAAGCAATTTCAGTTTTACTTTTTTCACTTTTTGCTAAGTTGTGTTTTAAATGACACATTAAATATTGAACATAAACACTTATTTTCTGTAAAGCTCTCTGCAGACAGACAATCCAAAATGAATTATTACCCATACTTGTCAGTCATTTTGAAGGAAACAAACACTTTCTTGCACACAGCAGATATTACCATGAAATAATTCTATTTTTCATGATGGCATTGGTTACATAATAGAAAATGTTTAGAAGACATAAGTCTACATTTTGCTCCTATGTTTAATGTATTGGTAGGGTGTTAAATAAGTCAAACCACTATGAACCCATTCTACCTGGTATTGATGTTTGGAAATTAATATTTCATACACACCTGCTCTAACACTGACAGGAGTGTTTTATTGTTGCTATTAAAGGTAAACACACTCTGCTTTGAGTTCTTATTTTTTTTCTCTTTGTCTATTTTTTCTTTCTTGTTTCTTTTGTTATCCACTAGACACAAGCTCACATCTGTATGTGCAAGAAAACAGGCAGCACGCACAAACACACTCATCAATACACGCACTTAGTTTAGCGTAGTCTGGCAGCGCCTCAGTCACAGTGAAAGACCTCTCGTCTCTGGGCACCAGTGGAAATGACTGGCCTTTCATTAATCTCCCTGTCTACACTACAGACCTCCCCTAATTACAGCCATTGTTTACCTTTGCGCTGGCACACCCATTGAATTATTGATGGCCGCCCTGCCCCAGTCAGTTAAAAGGCCTTGCCAATGGGCATACAGCAGCCAATGGACAGATACCTGCCAACACATCCCCCGTGCCTCCTGTATGACAGGTCACTGAATTATTATGCTAATGGAGATTTGTTTTCCTGACAGCATGCTGTTGTGCAGAGAAATGCATGCCATCGCCATCATCACATGCTTTGTTGTGAAGCCGCTTGATGATGTGATAAATCATCAGTTTACGCTACAAATGGATCATCAGGTGAGCTCAAAGAATTGCCATAATGTTACACAATTTTGAAACAACATGGGATCTGCATTTGTTTTTATTTATTTACACGGTCCTACGCTGTTGGATTACTGGCAGTCATTGTTCCCCGTCACAGACATAGCTCACACTACAGGTGCCAAAAATCCATGGTTAGCAAGGTCTGCTTTTTGTTACTGTGCCTCGCATACTATGAAGGTGTTGCTTTTTCTAATTTGTTTTAATTATTCCTGGATGGAGGGATTGTATGTGATATTCACATTCAGAAATGGGGGAGATCATGCTTACTGCTAACAAACTAAAATTATGCTACATTTCCACAGAGCATAGCACTCACTGAATAATGTGTAGCTCTGTTCTTTTTTTTTTTTTACACACAACTTATAGTATCAAATTTTCTCCTTAAAAACAAAAACTCAGTTGGTCAAAATAGCACTGTGTCTCATAATCTTGTGCTGCATTTGCTGATAGTTTACATTATAACTCTGTTAGCTTAGCTCTGTTTTTAGACAGAAAACAGTCACAGTAAAACCAACAAATCACCTCTGTTTTCTGTACAGTTTGTAGCTGCATTTAAGATCTGTTTGGAATCGAACAAACAAGGTCAGAGCTGTCACAGTTTAGTCTGAATTGTGGATCAACAAACGACAACTTAGCAAAGATAATAACATCATTCATTAAATAAATTAGTTAAATAGATTCAGTTCATATCTCTGTAATCTAATCACTGGCATATTTGTCAGAAATTCAGAGCTCTTTATCCTAAACACTCGAATTATAATAACTTTATACCTACATAGACCATAATCAAACTCACCCACGTAGAAGAAATGCTGGCATTTCAATATCAAACTCCATTTTGTTCATTTAGAGCTGTATCCAGTGGTGAAAGCAACAGTAATGTTTCAGGTTTATCATTTCTTTTCTTTGGCTCCAAAATATGTTTCTTACAGGTCATCATTATCAGCTGAACTTTAGTTAATTAGTTAGTTTGGTTAGTTATTTTCATCACATCACTTAAGGCAACAGTGACTCACTGCTCCTTCTAGTGCAGGGGTCTCAAACTCATTTTCTTTCACGGGCCACATTCAGCCCGACTTGATCTCCAGTGGGACCAGTAAAATAATAACATTATAACTTGTAAATAATGACAACTCCAAATTTTTGTCTTTGTTTTAGTGTAAAGAAAAAAAAAACATTTAATTATGAAAATACTTTTATAAACTATCCAAACAAAAAGATGTGAATAACCTGAAAAAACTGAAATTTCTTAAGAAAAATAAGTACAATTTTAACAATATTATGCCTCAACTTATCATTTCTACATGTGCATTATGGATCAGATCTACAAAGACACTAAACACTGATTAACAGGCAGAAAATAGTTAAAATTGTGCTTAATTTTCTTTAGACATTTCAGGTTGTTCATATTTGTTCAGGTTATTCATGTTTTATTGTTACAGGATAGTTTGTAAATGTAAATATTTTCATAATTTAATGCTATTTTTTTTACACTGAAACAAAGAAAAAAAATTGAAGTTGTTAATTCAAGATCTTTTGTTTAATTCAAGATTTTTTTTTTTTTTGCTTAGTTTAAGATTTTTTGCTAAATTTAAAATTTTAAGATTTATTATAAGATTTTTTTTTTTTTTACTTGATTGAAGATTTTTTTTTTTGTTGCTTAATTCAACATTTTTTCCTTAATTCAAGCATTTTTTTTTTTTTTTTTTTTTTTTTTTGCTTAATTCAGTTCAAGACTGTAGAATTTTTGACTTCACAAAAACATCCCATGGGCCAGATTGGAACCTTTGGTGGGCCGCATTTTTGAGACCCCTGCTCTAGTGGTCACAGTGACACAGTTAAAGCCTGTTAAAGCTTTAAATTCAATTCATGTCCCATCTTTGACATAACAGCAGAACTCTTCTTTCTAAACAATCTAATCATACTTTAAGGTCATTTTTAATTTTTTTAAATAGCTATATTACATGCAGCTTCTTCATTGTTGAATCAAACATGGCCCAATTATTCTTCCTCCACTCCTAATGGATTCATATTACTATTATATCTACGTTAACACCATTAAAAATCAGGGTGCTTCCTCAGCATGCTTTTCAATGTTTTAAATTAATAAAATGGATTACAAAGAAAGTTTATTGCTACAATTCTCTTTTTCTTTAAGATATGGAATAAGCAATTAACCCTTGGACTCTCTCAAATCAATTGGTTACCCTCATGATCATCTTCACTGCTTACTTCACAAACTGAAATGCTTCTGAAGTTTTAATACAAGTCACTTTCAGTTTGCAAAACCTGTGTTCATTTGCCCATTATAACCTCCTAATGGCGTGCACATATGAAATCCCTCTATCTCTGCTGCAAATAAAAAAGCAACTGAGACCAAACCAAATCCATGAATGATTAACCCCAACAATAAGTAAATCCGCAGAACTAAAATTCAATTTTCTGCAATCCCACAGTCCTACTGCTAGACGCCATTCAAAGCTCATGAGGATTTGGACTTAAGGCGACTTAGAGGTGATTTATGCAGTAACCCAAATGGCTGTGCTGGGAAGAGAAGAAAGGCCAAGTCTTTAGAAAAGGGAACCTGTCTCAGTGTCATGACTCACTGTAGCTACGCTCTGCATGACAAGGTAGGGTGCCACCTCGTATCAGATTGCCGGGGATTGTGCTCCGCCGGGTGTTTCCAGTGTTTACACCCCCTTATGTCACGGAGTTAGCACCTAGCCTCTCTCACCGCCGGCTAGATCAATCTTAAATGTCAAAACCATTTGAGATATTTCTGACATGGTTGTTTAGAGCTGTTCCGCTTCAGCATACCAGTCTATAAAAGAGTCAGATTCTACAGCATGTCTCAGTGGACATTACATCCTGTTTGTGAGGAAAAAATACAATATATCATAATGTCAAAACAACAATTGAGAAAGGTATTAGACATGGGGTATTTTCAGGGGAAATGCTGAGCTCTGTTACCCCAGGTAATTGGATAACTCTAAAATACAATTATGTATTATTTGTTTATTGTATGAGTCAGTAACTTCACATTCTTGTCTTGTCTGAACCAGTGAGTCGATCGTATCAAACTGAATAGAATATTTTGAAATTCTGGACAGATGGAGAAAATTCACCACATTCAGTCCCTTTTGAGAAGTTTTCAGTTTGCGAACAATCATGTTTCTCAGTGGGTGGTTATTTTTACAAACTACCATGTGTTTCATGTCCAGCACCACCGCTGGCATGAACATTACAGAATTAGGCTGCAGCTGTTTGAACCACATAAGGCTATCTGGGGGAATCCGGCAAGCATGAAACATTTTAGTGCTAAAATGACTTGGAATTAGAGCGGAGGGTCTTCTGTGTGGAAAAGAAATAATGCTTACCGACTGTTCTAAAGTCAGTGTGATGGAGTGTGTGGAGGCTAACAAACTCAGTTTTTCTTTAACCATCATTCTTTTTATAGTTTCCGTGGTTCCTGGACACTTATCTATTCATCACCCCATTGTTTTAAAACCATCAGATTTTTCTTTATCACTTCATACAAAGACACAGGAAAACTGCATGGATGCACAATACAACAGGAACAGTTTTTATCAAGCAGCTGTTTTTGTTCAGTATCTTATGGGAAATTCAGTGCAACATTTAAATGTTTTGAAAAGCTTGATAAGTGGACAAACTGTTCCCATAATGCAAATACCTGAACATTATTATTATTATTATTATTGTTATTATTATTATTAAAGACTCTGGAAATTTGGTTTGAAACGGTAAAAATGCATAATGTGTCTCATTAAAGATCTGTGTAAAATCTGCATATTAAACAATTGTCCTGATTGGAAACTGCATAATGCAACGTTTTTTCAGATGCATTTTTAAAATTATTTTTATTATTATTATTTTCTTTAACACTTTCATGCATAGTGGTCACTACAGTGGACAGTTATTCAAAGCTGTTCTCTTGTATATTCATGGATTTTATTGTTTTAGTTCCACCTCAGCCAACACAGTGCACCATCCCATACACTGAGATTCATACCATTACTGTAATTTTGCTGTTCTTGATAAACCTGATCTGCAGTAACAATGTTTGAGTGTAAATCAGTTGCTTGTTATTATTATTAGACTGTAATTAACAGGCTTTTTTTTAAACAATTTTTTTTTTCCTTTTTTTTGCATATTATCTTCATAAAGTGAGTAATAACTAGTATTAGAATATGTTTAAATGTGACAAAACATCAGATTAGTGGCATTAAAAAAAATTATTCCATAGTTTTCACACAGTATGTCAGTAAATACATGTTTCTTTTCTTCAAAAATTAAATGCATGGTGTCCAGCTGAGTGGACATTGTTGCAACTCCATGAAAAATAGGTTCATAAAAAAAAAATAAATAAAAAAAAAAAATAAAAAATTCAATGGCATATTTTTTTTCATGCCTAAAGAGGAATTAAAACACTTAGGAAAAAATCTTGATTAAGGTTCTCATAACTCATGCATGAAAGGGTTAATGGAATGTCCTTTGCAATGGACAAACATGTCCCTACAAAGGACAAACATGCTTTGCGGGGTCTCAGGAGGATGTGTATGTATATATATATATATATATATATATATATATATATATATATATATATATATATATATATATATATATATATATATATATATATATAATATAAAAACAAAAAAACCAAAACATATAATTGTTTAAACCATTTCTCAAAACTGTGTATGCATTGTAAACCACTAATTGTTTGTCATCCTGTAAACAGCTAGGATTAAAAATACCATAACAGGGGCAAAATGTGTTAGCAAAATAAAGTAGATAACCTTAAATACATTCCAATTATACATTGAAAAGTCAGTTATATAGTTTACATATTATATACTATAGTGCGTATATATACATACTGTATACCCAGGGATATGATGAGGTAGGAATTTGCAGGGATCACCAAGGATATACAACTACAAACAGGACAAACGTTCATGAATTGGCAGAGAATGGCTGGATACATTGATTGATGGTTAGCTAGTGGCTAGTAGCTAACAGTACTTAATGAAAATGAGGGGGTTGGATCTGAATGTATTTTTTATGACTGAATTGTGCAGTTAATCCCATGATATCACCCCAGTCATGATAAATCCCTGTTTCCCCAAACCTAAAGCCTGAAACCAATCACATTTTGATGTGTAGTTTTTAATGACATCTAGTGGTGAAGAACAGATTGCACCACCTTGGCCTCAACACAGCCTCTCATTATAGCCACTTTCAGTCAGTTCAGGACTTTTCATCTGATACAACATCAACTGTGAACTTAATTTCTCAGACACATGGTTGACAATATTTTATTCTGATAATTAAATTGGAGGATTGGGTTTATTTACCCTGATTTTAGAGTGCACTGCACCTCTAACTAAGGTGTTTGTGAGTCTCATGTTTTTTTTATCCCCCCTGTAATTTTCCAGTTTATCTCACACAAAAAAAGACTTTCTCCTCCATCCGAAAATCATATTGTCATAAATGAAGTGAATAAATAAAGATGTTAGTCTTTTGAAACAAAAAGAGGACTAAAATCATAACAAAAAACACACAAAAAAACCCAAAAAAAACCTGATGAAGCACATACACGAAATGATTCTAAGACAGAATAATTAAAACAAACAGAAATTACAACAAATTATTAAATATTATTTTTTTAATCAGACTTGTAAAGAAAAAGACTGTGTTAACATTTTAACAATATTCTTAATTGTTGTCAATATTTTGAGTGGTGGGGGGAAAAAAAAAAACAGAAATGAGATAGTTAACTACAGTATTTCCACAAAACCTCAGTTTCACAGTGGCTGCTTAAGCATCACCCACATTCATTACAAAATTCAATTATTTTTGTTCCCATTTCTGCTGTAATGCTGTAAAAATGGGAGAGAATAATGTAGTTGCTATCTTCCCTCTCTATGGCCATAATGTGATTCACTAAACATCAGAAAATATGGAAATTAGACTCAAATGAAAATGTATTGGCATATAGGGTTTATCATACTTCAAATTTTTCATAGAAAGCTGAAAAAGGCAAGTTATTGACACTACTGCTTGGACGAAGAACATTGTGCAGCCTCGTGGAATTTATTCACCATTGACTGCACATGACTTCGTTCACAGTGTTATTTTATTAGTCTGCAGCGTCTCTTTATATCACTCCTTCACTCCACTGAGATCAGTAGCTCGGGCTGATGATGATGGCCAATTCAGACATCAGCCACAGGGTGAGGTGGAGGGGGTGAGTAATAACAAGACAGCAAATGGAAAGGCTTGTCAAGTGGCATCAAAGTGTCACTTTCAGAATGTGAGTCACCACATCACTAAAGGGCTTTGACAGGAAATTATATCAAGGAAGTTGCTGCTCAACATCAGTGCAGCCAACAGGTTATTTTGTTAAGTTATGAATCATCTTATACAAGAAATAATATGATTCAGTGATTTATAAGACACTCCTATGAAAGAAAATCTACTCTAAAGTTTTGTACAGGACCAGCTGTTTTTTTTTTTTCCTTTATAAATATGGTGAGAGCTATTCTCATATTGGTCTGGGAGCATTGAAGTGGAAGGATAATAAGGACAGAGCAACACAATGTTGTTCAAGTATCATTCAAGTGTCACTTGCAGAATGTCACTCACCACCACATCTCTGAGGGGTTTTAATAAGCCACTGTTGAGATGTTTACAACATGTGGGAAGTTTAAAGCTGCAGCTACATTTAGTGCTTTGTGGTTTCGTTAATGTGACTGAGCTAATAAACTATTTTACAATGTGTGATTTTGATTCTGGCTGTATTTCAGCTGCAATAATGAAAATAATTTAAGTGAAGGAGTGAAGGTAAAACCAAACTACATGAGAATAAATCAAAGACTGGACAGTGTGGTAATTCTGAATGTAAGTGTATATTCTTCAGTAAAAAGAGAAAAAAAAAAGGAAAAAAAAATGCAGCTAAAAAAAAAAAAAAAAAAAGCTTCACTCTTCACTTCAAAGCTGGAATCACTGTCAGATTTTAAACCTATGTTAATTGCTCTTGGCTTTACTTTGGCAAAGAAAAATCCTATGACAAATCAATTACTTGAGGCCGAGGCTTCAAAAAGAACAACTGTAGATTAGGTTTCATACGGTTGCAGAAAACTCTGTGACATCTATTACTTTTTATCCAAGCAGCAGTTTTTCATAGTCATGAACCTGCTGGAACTGTGAGGTTTTACGGGCCCACATAACCATGTTGTCAGCATAATAATGAAAATATATAGTATGTTAGTGGAAAGCCTGTATATTGTAAGTAAATAAAAAAGGCCTAAAACTGAACCTGTCAAAACCCCCACATGTCTTGCTACTGACAAATCTTTAAGCCATCTTTCTGGAAAGATAACTGTGCAATTGGTGATAATCTGTGCCCAAATACAACTTTTCAATCACAGCTGTGGACAGAGTTTCAGAGTGAAACGCGACTGAAAAATGACTCCAATATACCATAGGTTGGAAGTGAGGAAATATCTGTAAGAAAATTGACTTTTGAGGGATAAATTACTCTCTGATGGATTGTTTGGAATATCATCATGGTAAATTTGTCACCTTGACTCTGACAAATAATGTTCATTTAAAGCTAAATTACAGCTGCAAAACTTCATTATGTTTTGCAGTTACATTTCAGTTGTATTATTGTGATAAAAAGTAAAGTCATCTTATCAGAATACTCATGATATGGTGTTCATTATAATGGTGTTGAAATGGCAAAAATGAAGACCCTGAATAGGACAGATAAACAAAAATGTTCATATATAACATTGATTTATTTTGCACATACCGTACATAACATTGATCAAAGTCATAATAAAACAGTAAAGGTGCAGGGAGAGACAGAAAGCCTAAAATGGCTTATTGCAAAGCCTCCACCTTATAAATACATAAACATTATAAAAGTTATAAGACTTCCATAGTCCATACACATTCAGAATTCATTTAAAAAAGAAAGACAATATAAATATATACATATGTACCAATGCAATATCATAATTGATTTCCTTAAATATTTCTTGAAGGATGTCTCTGTTGTGCTATTTCCAAGAACATGTGAAAATTGGCTCCACAATTTATACCCTTAATACCAGGGGTGTCAAACTCATTTTAGTTCAGGGGCCACATCCAGCCTAATCTGATATAAAGTGGGCCGGACCAGTAAAGTAATATAAACAATAGGATAAGAACTTTTGAGTAAAAAAAGTAAATTCCATAAAATAAAAAATACACTTAAATATGCTTTAATATCCTACAATACACACAAAAATACACTTATTTATGCTCAAAAATTCTACAATACACGCAAAAAATACACTTAAATATGCTTAAATATCCTACAATACACACAAAAATACACTTAAAATTCCGTAATTAAAATGTTTACATCTACAAATTGTACTTGAACATAACATGAACAACTAGAAGCACTCGGAGAGCGCAGACCTCCGCCAAGGCTGATCAGTGCCCCCCCCCGATCACCACCAAAATTTAATCATTTCTTCCTTATCCCATTTCCAACAAACCCTGAAAATTTCATCAAAATCTGTCCATAACTTTTTGAGTTATGTTGCACACTAACGGACAGACAAACAAACAAACCCTGGCAAAAACATAACCTCCTTGGCGGAGGTAAATATGAACAACCTGAAAATTCTTTAGTAAAATAACTGCAGTGTTAACAATATTACACTTTAGTTTGTCATTTGTACATGTGAATCACAACTTAGAGATCACAGAAGATCTACAAATACATAAAACATTAAATAACAGGGAGAATATTATTAAAATTCCATGTACTTCTCTTAAGACATTTCAGATATTCACTTTTTTTTGTAAAAGACTAGTCTGTAAATGTGAACATTTTTGTGTAATTTTACATTATTACATTACATTACAATTACATTATTATGATAGTATTTTGCTGTTCTGATCCACTTTAGAATTAATTGACCAAAAATTATTTTAACATCCTTGATTGTTAATATTTTCAGTGTTATTTTTGTTTTTCACAAATTCATCCCACGGGCCAGATTGAACCCTTTGGCTGGCCGGATTTGGCCCCCGGACCGCATGTTTGACACCCCTGCTCTACACCAAATACAAAACTGAGCTCTTGATGTGACACATTTAGGCAAATGAAAATGTTGATTTTGACGAGTATTGTATCTATGAACTGCAGCATTGGCCGCAAAACACAAAATGAAATGCTCAGGCAAGGTACTTTGATTATACTGAATGTTGTACATACAAATACAAATTTGGTAGATATTAATATCAAAAATATGAAGTATATTTATTTTGAAGAATAAATTAGCAGAAGAGGTCTGCAAACATATTTCCCACCAACTGAATCAGTGGCCAAATGTTGCACCATTACTCTTACAGATTATTACAGTTTTTTGGTTAGGGCTTTAGAGACATCAAGGCTTGTCTAATACAATAAAATTCTGCAAATATTTGATGAGAAATTCCAAAACTAAAACCTTTTCCAATGCTTGCCATTACTTGTTTGTTCCATAAACCATATTAAGGTGCTAAAAGGATGCCATTAAGAGTTTGCCAGACATCTGATTGTGTAAGGCCAAACAACATAGCAAATTATTTTCTCCCGACAAAATCAAGGACATGTATTTTTCTTTGAAAAAAAGTGACTGCAGTTGCACTTTTGTTATATATGTGTTTCATTTGTAAGAGGAAGAGGTTGACATTACATCAGGTAGAAAATATGAAAGCAATATTTAACAAATCAAAGCTATTCCTCTTCATATAAAAAAAGGAGAGCACGAACGACTAAATAAAACAATGACCTGAAAACAAGAATCGTCTAACATCGCACCAATATTTGTGTGTTTCATCTTTGTTTTTGTAGTCTTTTGATGATCAGTGGTAATGTGGAAAAATAGTATGCACTATATTAATTACATTTCTTCCAAGGTTGTTTGCCATCCTTTTTTCTTTTTTCCATAACCAAACTCAAAACACCTTTATGAGTTTTCAAATGCTCAAATACAGCTTTCATCTGCATATAGCTGGGGTATTTTTTTATTTATTTAGTTTTTTTTGTTCATCTTGTTAATAAATGAACTGTTGGTGTAAACTGATTGCAAAACAAAGCTTATTCTTATTCACCGTTCAACCATTAGCGGAAACGCAGCACTCGTCCTCCTTTGAAATGTCATGTACTAAATGTAAATTGGTTAACTTGGCTCCTGAACAGGATTGGCTCCCACACTCAGCTCACATCCCACCTACTGTCATGACAAATTGGACGGGTGCCCCAGTCTGGTGCTCTAATCAAGATGGCAGTAATCTCTGCACCTGTTTTAAAAGTGCAGTCAATCTGTCAGTTAATTTGGCTGTGACTCGATGCTGGAATCTCACACCACTGTGACTTTCAATTCTGCATTTACTTCTTGGTTGTTACTCACAGCTTTACATGTCTCTTGTTTTTGTTGTTACTGAAGCCCTGTGTCGATGAAGCAGGTTTAGTGGAAACCCAGAGTGTCAGGTGTGGCACAAACAAAAGACTCAAACGCTCAACTCTGAACTCATGTGGAGAAGTCAGTGCTCTTTAATAAAAGCTGGGATCAGTTCACAGAAAACAGACCAGATAAATTAGATGGAGGTAAAAAAAAAAAAAAAAAAGCAAAGTTAGGGTTGATATGAAAAATGATAATGTCACAATGCACTGTATACTACGAAAAAAAAAAAAGAAAGAAAAGGCTGAACAGTGGAATGATGCAGAGACAAAGGACAGCATATAGACAACAGGGTGTATAAAAAAAAAAACTATACATTTCGAAAAATTACCCCCAGTTCCATATTTGACAATTTTTTGAATTTTCGTTTATGGACGTCAGTAGGTAGGGGATTGGTGGATATTTGTCCAAATTTACAGATCCAGGTTTTCATGCATGAGTGAGCAGGGGCAAATTGTGCAATCCAAGTTAGGGTCAGTATTAACCCTAACCCTAATTTAGCCTGTCCTCAGTGACATTTTCAGGCCCAAACAAGTTGAATTATGTTTGAAAGGCAGGAACAGCTGCCATGGGCAAAGAAATAAAATGGACATGGTGGCCAAAGTGTTAATGCCGTAACCTGACAATTTTGCGGAAAACAAGATGGATGCCCATTGTCCCCTCCCATGACCTTTAATTGGATTTAAATCCCACCGCTACATTGCACAAACCGGTTTTAACTTGGATTGCGCAATTTGCCCCTGCTCACTCATGCATGAAAACCTGGGTCTGTAAATTTGGACAAATATCCACCAATCCCCTACCTACCAACATCCATAAAAGAAAATTCCAAAAAATATCAAAAGTGGAACTGGGGGTAATTTTTCAAAATGTATAATGTTTTTTTTTTTTTTTATACACCCTGTATAATACAGGGGTATCAAACATATGGCCCGTGGCCCAAAACCAGCCAGCCAAAGGGTCCAATCTGGCCCATGGGATAAATTTATCAAATGCTAAAATTACACTTAACGGTCAAGGATGTTAAAACCATTTTAGTCCAGGTTCCACATATAGACCTACATGATTTAAATCAGATCAAACTACAAAAACACAGAGAATAAAGAATAACCTGAACAAAAACAAACAACCAGAAATATCCTAATAGAAGTGTAATTTTAACAGTATTCTGTTACTAAATGCCTTGTACATTTGTAGATCCACTGTGGTCTGTAAATTGTGACGCACATGTGTAAATGATAAACGGAGGCATAATATTGTTCAAATTGCACTTACTTCTCTGAAGGAATTTCAGGTTGTTTGTGGTTGTTCATGTCATTCACATTTTGTTAAAGCAAAATTTGTAGATGTAAAAATTTTCATAATGTAATTTTACTTTTTTCACTGTTATGTTTTTTACTGGTTTGGCCCATTTGAGATGATATTGGGCTGAACGTGGCCACTGAACAAAAATGAGTAGACACCACTGATGTAACAGGTGGGAAGATAATCAGGAAGTGAACTCAAAATTAAACCTGGAAAATGAACTCTTATATAATATAACGTAAACAATGCCAAATAATCAGAACTGGATACAACATGAACATACACACACACACATACATGAATATATCAGATACTACATGCCATTCCCATATTGCAGTATACAGTGCTGCATACTGACTGATCACCAGGCATGTCATGGAAACACTTACCTGTTTGAAGATGCTAATGACAAGGCGATATCTGTCACTGTGCCGTTTTATCATCGTCCAACGTCCTGCTGTCAGTCAATATGACTGTAAATGTAAACTGACTGTCACCAGAACTGTAATGGATATAGTGTGTACTGTAGGGGAAATGCATACGGAGTGAGACGTGGATAGCATAATGTGACAACAAAAGAAATTTATGGCTTTATGTCCATTGGAAATTATTTTACACAGCAGGAGTAAAACCCCAATAGGGACAGAGATATGTGGACAGACCTCCTTTAAAAATCTTATTCTGTGTTTATACAGGGATGCAAAATCACTCGGACATGTCTGCATGCGAGTTTGTGTTCTGTTGTAATTATAATATATTTTGCTTCCACTCTATCAGCAGTTTTTGTGTGCTCATTCAAATGTGTCTGGAGAGCTTGTAGATAGAATCTTCCACAGCGCTAACATTGTGTTTTACAAAAGAAATCCCTATGAAATCACTTGATACAAATGAAAGTTAAGGTTAACATTAGCTCCCTGTATTATCTCCATAGTCAAATGTGGCCTCTGCATTTACCCATCCTAATACACACATCACCTGATATTAGTACTACCACTTAGCACATTAGGACCAGTGAGTTTCCACTGAAGGCATTTGGAGACCAACTCCAGACCTTCATCAGTAGCTTGATCAAGGGCATTCACAGCAGAATTAACCCAAACCTGTTTTTTACAGAGGACAAATCCACACAGCACAGATAACACAAGTGAACTCAAAACACTATGCCACTGCCATGTCAACTATATTATATAAATTCCCACTAAGTAAAGTATTGCTCTCTATAAAGTAATTTAAGATTAGAAGCAAGGTTCTAATAGTTTTGGATTTTTCATTATAGTTTAGTTTTATTTCAGTTTGACTTTTTTTTTTCTCTAATTCAGTTAGTTTTCATTAGTTTTTAGAGCAGGTTTGCTAGTTTTTATTAGTTTTCATTTTTTTCTAAAGGCTTAGTTTTAGTTTAGTTTTGGTATTAATTTTAGTTTTGTTGTATCTTTTATCTTCTTCTCCATCGTATTTGCATAAATCCCATACAGGACTCTGATGCTCTCTCCCAACTTTAGTCTCCATGTTTCCAAGTAGAGTGGGGACGAGAAGATGACTGTAAAGTGACAAGAAGTGACTGACCGTGAAGTACCCTATGGTGCCGCTAGCTAAAATTGCTTGAGTGGAATAAATCGCTTTCGTATCAATCCGACATTGACAAAGACGAAAACGAAGGGAATTTTATCCATAATTTTTATACGTTTTAGTTAGTTTTATAAGCACACAATACAGTTTCAGCTAGTTATCGTTTTTTTCTTTTAATTATAGTTTTTATTTATTTCAGTTAAAAAATTGTTTTCAATTCAAGTTTTCGTCATTTCGTTAGTTTTCGTTAATGATAATAACCTTGATTAGAAGTTAATATTTTATTTATATACCACTTTTCAACACAAGGTCATACAATGCTTTACAAGATAAGGATGTAGTGAAATGGAAGAAACAGTTGTCACAGAAAAAAATGAAAAACTATATGCTTCTTAGCGTTTTTATTAGCTCATTGGAATGTTTCGAACCCTAAGAATATGCAGTTTTACTGCAAAGAATCAGTCGTATGAAAATATGTTGCAGTAACTTGTCCCATATCAGTATTATGCTCTTACACGTGTTGTCTCTCATTTCCACTGCAGCATGTGAGAACATTTGCACACATTTCCTCAGCTGTATTTATTTGTATTGTATGTACCTCCAGCACAGCAGGTAATGTGGTAATTATGCTAATTGCCAGTGTTCAATTAGGCAAAAGATGAAAAGGGTGACTGTATTGTATCGTAGGGTGCAGTATTTCATCAATAGTTACGTCCTGAGAAATGTGTTGTATACGTTTGCATTTCCACTGATTTTATCAGTTGGCTTTTTTTGGTTTTCTGTCCTAAGTCAAAACATGATGATACACTTTTGTTTTAAAAAAAAATCAATCTGTCAATCATTTTATGACTTTAACCACAATGTTAAGGCTAATGCTAATCATCACTCTTCACTTGTACCATCGTTTGAAAAGCAGTATTCACCATACTGCAGATTTTCAAGTTTTTTCACACGCTACTCAGTACTTTTGATCAGATCAGTTGGCCAGCAGTGTGTAGTAGGTCACAGGTTCTGAATCACAGTATCATATTCTGTGAAACTAATCTGAACACTTTTCAGCAAATACAAGGCTGTTTTTTTTTTTTTTTTTTTTTTTTTTTTTTATCATCCTACTGTCTGAAGGAGCTCTGAGACTTGTCGCTTCATTTCCATATTCATTCAGACTCTATAACCGTGCACATCCAAACAAACAAATGTCTGCATTTTCAATCTCTTTTGGGGATTTTTTTTCCCCCCTTCTCTCTCTCTCTCTCTCTCTCTCTCTCTCTCTCTCTCTCTCTCTCTCTCTGTCTGTCTGTCTCTCTCTCTCTCTCTCTCTCTTTTTTAATAACAATGTGACACAGAGTCTTGGGAAGCGGGGATGATGCAGACTGCCCTCCATCCTCTGAATCACTTAATTGAAAAGACAACTTCAAAATACATTGTGGCGAGCAGTGACTTATTCTTGACAGGGACATCGACATGACTTAGATCTTTTCCTCACACAGTTCTCAATTTTCACAGCAAGCAGCGGCAATGTATCTGGGCTGACATGTCTTAGACCCAGTGACCCACTGTGCTCATGGTGTGATAGCTGTTCTTATCTGCTGGGAAGATATCAGGACACACAACTAGGGATGTAACCATATGAAAATTTCATAACACGGTTATTGTGACCAAAATTATCACGGTTATCATTATTATTGTGGTATTGTTGAAATGTGCTCAAAATGTTCAAGAAGTACTTATACACACAGTGAAATAATTTAATCAGATTTTATTTTGAAAAACAAACAAAAAAAAAAGAAATACAACAACAACAGATAAAATAACACACACAATGTACTTTCTGTTGGCAGAAACATTAAAACAGGGGAGTCAAACATGCGGCCCGGGGGCCAAATGCGGTCCGCCAAAGGGTCCAGTTTGGCCCCTGGGATGTTTTTGCCAAGTGCAAAAATTCCACAGTCTTGAATTGAATCGAGCAAAAAAAAATTAGCTTGAATTAAAGAAAAAATCTTGAATTAAGCCAAAAAAAATCTTCAATTAAGTAAAAAAAAAAATCTTCAATTAAGCCAAAAAAAATCTTCAGTTAAGTAAAAAAATCTTGAATTAAGCCAAAAAAATTGTCAATTAAGTAAAAAAAAAATTAAATCTTGAATTAAGCAAAAAAAATCTAGAATTAACAACTTACATTTTTTTTCTTTGTTTTAGTGCAAAAAATAATTTTAAATTATGAAAATATTTACATTTCCACACTATCCTGAAACAATAAAATGTGAATAACCTGAACAAATATGAACAACCTGAAATGTCTAAAGAAAATTAAGCACAATTTTAACAATTTTTCTGCCTGTTACTAAGTGTTTAGTGTCTTTGTAGATCTGATCCATAATGCACATGTAGAAATGATAAGTTGAGGCAGAATACTGTTAAAATTGCACTAAATTTTCTTACGTTTTTTTAATTGAAATTTCAGTTTTTTCAGGGTTTTTTTTTTTTTTTTTTGGATAGTTTATAAAAGTGAGTATTTTCATAAGTTAATGGGGTTTTTTTACACTAAAACAAAGACAAAAATTTGGAGTTGTCATTATTTATAGGTAATTATGTTATTATTTTACTGGTCCAGCCCACTTCAGATCAAATTTAGCTGAATATGGCCCTTGAACTAAAATGAGTTTGACACCCCTGCATTAAAATATTAACATGTAAACATCAAACATAAAAATGTGCATTAAAGATGGCACCTTATGGCCAAAAGAGTTCATATGGATTGACATAAACCAGAGTTTTTAACCGTTTCAGTACAAACATCATTTACATGTAGGTGAGAGATTAATGTAGAGAAAAATGCTGGATATTTTCATTACTATGGACAGGACAAAAGAGAGTGATAAAACACACAAAGCATGAAATGGAACAAAAAAATATGATCCATAAAAGTAATCACCACCCAAGCCACCTCCTGGTCAGGGTTTTTTTTCCACTTAATATCTTCCGGTCCATGTTGTCAGATTTATATCTTCTATTGGGTATCATATGTGCTAGTAATGACACTAGGGATGCCCAGAGGAATAGAAAATGGAGTCCAAGGGGTCATAACCAGGAGGATGTGATGACTTGGGAGTGAGAACCGGCTCCAAACAACTATACTTGTATGATCCTTCAACACATAATGCAGTGTCAACTACAGCAAACTTGTTATGGGTCACAACTCCATGTTTTTGATTGTGTAGTCACTGTGGCTGCTTCAGCATTAGCATGTTGGTGTTCAAGTTTTCTGTCACTCTACAACCCATGCAAAATATTGAAATCCTGGCCATTCAAGAATTATGAATGTGACAGAGCATTTAGATTGACATTATTTAATAAAGTGACTTTCTGTCAGCACATCCGACTCTGACAGACTTCCAGCACATTGAGACAGCTGTCAGAACAGTTCAACTACACCAAACATAGTTGGAGTCTCAGTTTAAATAAAATAATATATATTTTTTTAAAAAGCATTTTTAGATATTCTATACATATAATCAATGAGTCATGCTACCTGTCATATGGTGCAGCGAGGGAAAATTCTGTTTATATGAATATTTCACACTCAGTATAACTTTTCTTTCCCTTGCACACTGATTTACTGAAAACAGAAGTCCATGTATCGCTAAAGATGTCATTTTAGATGTAAGATATTGAAGTCCATGTCCGTGTAATTGTAAGCCGTTTGTGGGTCAGCGTCTCTGGACAAAAAACTGAGACCACTCCTAAATTGCAGATATGAAAACTTCTGGAATGTATTCAAGAGGGAGATGGATGGTCACAAGTTAGGAAACAGTGGCAAGTTGTTTGCATTTTAGCTTCAGGAGTGTCCTCTTTGTCTTTCTATGCATTAAAAAAAAAAACTATCATCTATACCAGTGGATCTCAACATCATCGTCATGCGTGCGTGCGTTTTAGCGACTACTGTTACATCACATTATAAATCACTTGGCACATAGTCCCCCCCATTCATGGATTAGTGGGGGGGCACATCGTATGGCACATCATCCCCACCCCCCGGTCGTTTTTTGGGGAGCAGCAGGTAGTCAATGATAAGGTGAATGGAGCTCTTTCACTTTCTCACTGCTTTATCTGCTGAGCTATATAACCCACCACATCCTCCTCTCATTGGTTTTAGAATTACGGATACCCCCACCCCACCCTGTTCTGACAATTTTTTTTGGCCACGGGGGGGGGGGCAGCAGGCTCATGATGCCCTTAGTGGGGCGTGGTTCAAAAAAGGTCAAGAAACCCTGCTCTATAATGAGATCAGTCTTTGGCGGTCACATGATCGACATGCCGTTTTGGAGGGTTTGTGTCTACGGCTCTGAGGTAAACAGCAGAGGCAGTGAGGACAGTCATGTTGTTAATCCGCTAAACTGGAGGGACAAAAGAAAAATAGGACCAATGGCCCTGTAGCTTACTGGCACTTCCTATCTCTTATAATGGGGAAATTTTTGAAAGTCGCACAAAATCCAGAATCAGAGCCGGATCCAAATAATTTCACTAACTTTTGTTGACGTCTTCATAAAGAAGCTGTATACCAAGTTTGAAGTCAATCGGAATTGTAGTTTCGGGGAAGACGATTGAAAGTTTTGTAACGGACGACAGACGCCGCCACCAGATGCCACATGACGACAATAGCTTACAGCCTATCGGCCGGTAAGCTAAAAACTAGCAACAGCCTTATAGAGACAAACTTAACAAAGATGCCAGGGAAAGGTATTTTGCTAAAGGTATTTTGCTATGGGGTAGCAGCTAGCAGCTGGAGAGCCGACGGTGCACTGGTAGCTCCAACTAGGGATGCAAATTATCGATTAATCCATTAATCATTAGTTGGTTGATCTTATCAATCCATTAACGATTAATTGATAAGCGGCAATTTTCCTGAGAACCTGAATTTCTCTTTAGATAAGGTCTGCAAGAGTAAAAGCTAAATATTGTTTATATACTTTGTGAAAAAATCATGTCATATTCCTTAATGACTGATTTCTTGTACCATTGGATACAGAACAGGCAATGCCATTTATGGAGTAGAACTAAAGAAATTCTACAGTGACATTCAATAAAATAAATGGATCTGAAGAGGGGCAGTTTAGAAGAAATGGGCATTTCTTACTTTGCATCACTGACACGATGGAGCGAGATTTCAGCGGAGATGCCGCACCCACCCCCACCCCCCTGCTTTTTTCCCATGGCCACCAGGGTGACATACCTGTGGCCCGAATCAGGAGCCTGGAGGATGTTTTCAACTTCAGTCTCATTGACCAGTGAAATGCTCCGATCCGATAAAGACTCCACATTTGCGCATTTATGTAGGTGGGGGTGCACCGCTCCCACAAACAGATGGGTTGGTCTGTGTTTCGCTCCATCATGTTCCTAAAACGATTCTAACTCATCAACGCCATGATCCGGTTCAATGACTGGCTATCCCAGTCACAGCGTCGCAGTGTGGACAAACCGGCAGCCTTCAGACAGGTGTGGACAGGTGGACAAGGGCAATTAACCGACAATTAATAATTTAATCAAGCAAATTCTTATCGGCAATTAATCGATAGTCAATTCGTTGTTTACATCCCTACCTCCAACCTCATCTATCAATATTACCAACTATCGGGCCAGTATAATTATATTACCAACTGTCTTGTGTATGGTATAAGTGAGCCCACATTTGATAAATTCAGAAACTATAAATCTCTTGAAGCCCACGGACATTTCTCCTGCTACAGTCAAAACTGCACAGTGTTGTAGTTTCATCTTAGCTGTGTGAGGCAACAGCATGCACCTGCTACAGAAAACAGTTGGATGTGTTCAAACTGTTTCGTCCACTCCCAGTGTTGTTTCTGGTGTGTGAAAAGTGTACACATTCACACTAGTGTTACTGCGTACCACTGTGACTGAAATTATTTGCATGTACTTATTTCAGATTGCACTATTGTTATGCAGTTGTCAAAATCTGACCTACATTTGGTTTATATACTGTTTGTTCATAAAAAAGGAAATGGCCAAGATCACAACCATTTTGGAAAATGAAAGTGTGCATAGTTTATTGTTAAAAGTGTCAAATGTAGTTTTGCATTACAAAATATACAAAATTCATGACCAGGCCACTTTCCTCTGTAGCCTCCTGTGTGCCCTCAGCCTCCACAGTCCCCTGTCATGTTCATCAGTATCTCCTGTTTCAGCTGCTTGTGGTGCGTTGGTGTTCCTCAACTGTGCCCAGTTACCTCTTGTGGCAGAGCATGCAGTGTATGTGGGTCTGATGTCAGTGTGGCCCAGATGCAAGGATGGAACCCAGTCTGGATCAGCCTCCATCATCTCATATGAAGGATGACTGCAATAACATTAGAATTTAAGTACATTTTAAAGTGCAGTACACCATTTCCCCTCGAAATATATCACAATTACTTCTAAACTGTCATTAGTCTAGTTAGTAAAGTACAGTGTTGGGCAAATTACTTTTAAAAAGTAATTAGTTATAATTAATAGTTACTTTCCCCCAAAAAATAATTGAATTAGTAACTGAATTACTCCTTCGTAAATGTAATTAGTTACCAGGGAAAGTAATTATTGCTTTAAATATGTAAAAGAAAACTTTTTTTGAGCACGTTTCATCGGCCAGTGGCGTAGAGTAGAACAGCATAGACGGGTACTTCATTTAACTTCATATTTATCAGAGTATGAACAAAATTACAGACATCCCTGAAATAATAAAGCAGTCTCATCCTTTGTGGGTTCTACTGCATCTCCTTCTTATCCTTTGGCAAATTTGAGTTAAGGAAGAAAAGTGATGTCACTTTTGCCGTCTTTAGGCGACTTCTCTCTGGCGGAACGATCCCGAGGTTTATTTTTAATGTGTTTATTTTGTTGTTCAGAGTAACATATCCTTGCTCATTTTCTCTCCCTTGTTGCCTGCGTCTGTTGATTTTCTGTTATTATCTAAGCTCTTTGAAAAAATCCTCTCATTATAATGTATAACTGTGTTTTCACCAATTCCATCTGGTTGTTCATGTTGGTTGAAATGTCCAGGGCATATAATTTTTTTTTAAATGCACAAAATACCAGATTGCATTATGATCCAACAAGATTATCTGCTGTTTTTATTACAAACATTCACCCAAAATGTAACTGTTTGCAAAACCTGTTACACCAGAGAAAAATGACCCATAGGAAGACATGATCTATTATCACAATGGGACCTTCCTACCTAAACAAAGGACAAAAAATAGGCCTTTTTTATTATTTTGTTACAAACTATTAGTCCATTCTCCAACCTGAATTACCATTTAGATATTTTGTCCTGGTCCTGTGAGCAAACTGCTGTTACTAGCAAAATAAATACCACTTATTGCTATAGACAATTGAAGAAATCATTGTGACATTTAAGTTTTTATAGTTTAGACATCATTGTTATTGCAAGAAACAGGGTGGTTGGATGATGCTTGTAGAAAGGTGCTATCTGAACATGTCTCAAGAAAATATTGCATTCATCTTTAATTTACTTCAACCAAGGATTTGCATATTTTCACTTTATGCCAAGTTTATACAGTATGTTGTGTAATTTCAGCAAAATGCAGGTCAGAATAAACATCCCCACACTCCAGTGTCACTGGCAGAATAACACTAAGTGTTGTACTTCACTACTATTACTACAATTATTACCGTCTGTGGCTAAACCCAATCTCCTGCTGTTGCCCCTAGTGGCAAAAAATTACTGATTATATTCAGTTTCACAATGGCAACCAATTGAACCCTCTTTGCATTATGTACTTGAGACTGTACCTATCATTAAAAACATGGAGATGTGGGGAAAAAAAACTAAGCAAAACAAAACAACAGAGTTCGTCTTAAGTGCAACGAGTGCTTTCAGAAGAGGAAAAGCAAATGATTCTTAAAAAAAAAAAAAAAAGAAAAGAAAAGAAAAAAGAAATAAGCTGCTCTAACATCCTTAATCTCTTTCTGACATTTCTGCAATAAGTAACTTAAAATACCGGATTGCACTTGGACTTTATCAGGCTTGCATTTATGTTAAGCCTCTCTGCATTCTTTCTTAACAGGCTGAGTGTGACTATCTGGCGATGGGTAGGATGCATTTCTTCTGTTACAATTATTGTTTTGACTCTGAAGTGGAGCATCAACAACAATCAAGAGAACTCAGTGGTATTAGAGAAAAGTAGGTGGGGAGGGTTGGGAAAAACTGGTGGATGCCGAGCACAGAACACACATTTAGAACCAGAGATGAAACCCAGTTTGTAGATATACATACATACATGTGTACTACATACATACATATAAAAATTTGCATAATAAATACAAAAACCTCAAAAAGATTCTAAAATCAAGTGCACAACCATGAGAAAAGTGGCAGGGACTGTCATTAAAAATCCCTGACTATTAAAATATGATCAGATTTTGGTATAATCAAAGCAAGTAGTTCAGAGACATCATGAATGATTTCTTGATACAGCTGTGGGGGTTTATCAGGCAGGACACACAGCAGAGTGGAGGGACTTAATAAGGATGCTCTGTGACTCAAATCAGCACTAATTACCCACAATATTTTGGAAAAAAATCAAATACTTCAGTTAGCAACTGCAAAATTATGAGCACGAGAAGCAAACATGCACTAAAAAGCATATTCACCAAAAGCTGAAGAAATAATTGTTTCTCATTTCTTTTTGATAGAATTTCTCATGAAGGGTCCACTACTTTTTCTTTCCCCAATAGGCAGTCACATAATCAATTACCATGGAATTAAAAAAAAAAAAGGTCACTAAAAGAAAACCAGGCTATGATTTAAGGGGGTGATGTAATTTCAGAACTGAACGCACAACATGGGGAGGTTTTTACATGTCTGTGAATGGAGTGAAGCTCAAAAGGTGTCCAAACATGAAGCAGTTTAGAACATGGGTGTCAAACATATGGCCCACGGGCCAAAACCGCCCTGCCAAAGGGTCCAATCAGGCCCGTGGGATGAATTTGTGAAATGCAAAAATTATACTGAGATATTAACAGTCAAGGATGTGAAAATCCTTTTAGTTCAGGTTCCACATACAGACCAATATGATCTAAAGTGGGTCAGGCCAGTAAAATACTGTCATAATAACCTATAATTAATGACAACTATTCATTTTTCTCTTTGTTTTGGTGTAAAAAAAAAAAAAGTACAATTACATGAAAATGTTTACATTTGCAAAATGTGAATATCCTGAACATATATGAACAAGCTGAAATGTCTTAAAAGAAGTAAGTGCAATTTTACCAATGTTCTGCCTGTTACTAACGGTTTTGTGTCTTTGTAGATCCACTGTGATCTGTAAGTTGTAATGTACATGTGTAAATGTTAAACTGGCATAAAATTTCAGGTTATTTGTCATTGTTCATGTTATTCATATTTTTTAAAGGATAGTTTGTAGATGCAAACATTTTCAGAATTTTTTTTTTTTAGCTTTTTAATTTAATTTTGTAACTTTTCACCCTAAAACACAGAGAAATGTTTGGAGTTGACATTGTTTGTAGAATATTATGTTATTATTTTACTGCTCCGGCTCACTGCTGATCATATTGGGCTGAATGTGGCCCCTGAACTAAAATAACTTTGACACCCCTGGTTTAGAAAGAATATTAACATAATATTTTCAAGGAATATGGGGATGACTATGGGGATTAATTGGTGGGTAGGTTCTTAATGCTTGCCATCTATTTTTGTAGATTTGTTTGTGTTTTGTGGTATGGACTCGCCTATATCACATATTGAATAATTTATCATATACTGTGTATGGATAAATGCAGTATGCTTTCAAATATGTCATTAGACTGCACTGTGTTTGCTGTGTTTGTTATATTCCTATTTTAGTCATTCTATAATCACTTATTTATTTATTTATTTATTTATTCATTCATTCATTCATTCATGTTTTCTTTCCTCTTTTTATGCTCAGATTAAAATGAAATGGAATGAGGTTGTTGGGTGGAAAAAATTAAAGGTCCTTGCCACTAGAGAGAGGTTTTTAGGTTGGTTAAACAATAAAAGTGATTTGGTTAGGATTAAGAAAAGACTGCTTAAACCCAACAATAAAATTGGGAATGGGAATAGGACAATGAATTGTATACCGAAACTGTGGCATCATAAAAATGTTTTTGTACAATACTTGATAACAAGTTGTGCTTTAACTGTAACAAACTCATGCTTTGTAAAGACGGCAGCAGTGTCTCTTTTGTTTGTGGGAACTTGAGGTCAGTGATGACTTTATAGACCTTTTACTGGGTCAGTTTTTATGTTTCATTTTTGTGCTGGTTTTTATAAATCAAACTCAATCAGAAAAAACACTCAAAGGTGGCCAAGCGTTGCAGAGCAAGGCCATAGATACTCATAGAAAAGAAAAGTCTGAAGAAACAACAAACAGCTGTTGAACAAATACATTACCTACAAATAGAGTGAATTTTGTCTGACAGAACCCATCCTCTACACTCAGAGTTGAAAATGTATCAAATCCCCTGTAGCTAAAACCAACAGACATTACTCTTTCATTACTTTGGCCATGCCATTGCAAAACACCAAGAAGAAAAGGTAACATCAGCTCCTTCAATCAAGACAGCTTTACATTTTAACTTGTTAATTTTATTCCTTTTTCAGTTTTTAAATTGTATCAACTAGTGCTATGAAAATACACATAATACTGTTGTTATAAGATTGCTATCCATTTAATAGAGATGAGATGAGAGACTTTATTGTCATTGTATTTCTATACAATGAAATTTGGGTGCACCTCCAAAATGATATTCTAAGAACAGTACACATAAAACACTCTCTTAAAGAGTCATAGTGGACTAAAATAAAATAAAATAAAATACAATAAAATACAATAAAATAAAACAAGTGGTACCAGGCACAACAAACCCTGCCCCTCCCAGGTATTGTAGCTTATTTTGGCATTGGCCCAGCTGAGGTCATCAAGTCTATGTGTGTGCTGATGTCAGCATAGACATAAACAGTACAGACACATTTCGGCCATTATAAGTAAATGGGGAAAAAAAAGATTTTAAAAATTCAATAAAAATTTGAACTTTGACCTACTTTTTCCAAAATGTAATCACATCTATTATGGGTCACTGGCAATCTATAAATCCAGTTTGGTATAAATTTAACCAACAGTTTGGCTATTAAAGCATTAAAGAGAAACAAACCAAACCATAAACAAATAGTAGTGCAAATAGTTGTATATAGCTTCATTTGATCATAAATGTATTCTGCCTATGTTTTCCCCATCTGGAACTTATGTTGAATAAGCATTTATTCATTCATTCTCTGAACCTTAATTATTGAGAGGGCTGCAGGGGTGCTGGAGCCTATCCCAGCTACCAATGAACTAAGACAGGGTACGCCTTGGACATGTCAGTTCATCATTGGCAAACAAACATTCACTTTCACATTCTATTAAGGCACATGTCTAGGGATGGTGGGAGTACCCGGAGAGAACCCAGGCAGACATGGGGAGAACAGCTAAGTGCTGCGACACTGCCAAATTGAAATGTAGCACAAAGTGCTTTACATAAAAAATCAGTGCACCCCACCCCACCACCACCACACACACAAACACACACCCCACCACCCATGTGCCTAATGTTAATACCCATAATTAATAAAACAAAAAGAAATACAATGTGTAAGGGGGGGGGGGGGTACGTACGGTAGCAATCCGTGCTGCTTGTACTTCACCAAAGTAAAAGTGAAACTTAATGCTCATTTACCTTTTCCCTACCTCCTGAAACTTCGCAAACTTTCATTTGAGTGGGCAGGACATTTGTCCTGTTCTATTGTATATTATACTCATGTATAATAACTCTGTTGATGATTTTTTTTGTATGAAATTTATGGTGTGGTGGCAAGGATTAGAGGAAATGCTAGTAGTAGATGCTCATGCTGGATCTGGCCAGACCTAGTCTGGGGGAGGTGGAGAGGATACTACGCTCTACAGCAGGGGTGGGCAGTCCTGGTCCTCGAGGGCCGGTATCCTCCATGTTTTAGATGTTTCCCTCCTTCAAGCACACCTGAAAGTCATTATCAGGCTTCTGCAGAGCTTGATGATAAGCCTATGCTTATCATGTGAACCAGGTGTGTTGGAAGAGGGAAACATCTCAAATGTGCAGGATACCGGCCCTCGAGGATCAGGATTGCCTACCCCTGCTCTACAGTGTTTTGAATGTGATTGCAGTACCAATTTTGGCCACAATCCTGCATTTAGCACCTTTAATATTTTCAAATCTGACTGGGGCCAACCTCTGAGGTAAATTACAAAATGTACCCATATTTCTTCTCTTGCTATAGCTAAATAAAAGCATCAAACCACGTGTTAACATGCACCAGAATACAGGAAATAGCATCTACTCATTATAAAATGTAAACATTTAAGTTGTCTCACCCACATTTTTTATTTTTTTGCATCTTGTGCCCATGACTGGAAATATTGAGTTTTTTCTTTAAGCAGAGAAAAAGCTTACAGGTTACTTTAAAACATACTTTAATTTTCTGATTAGATTATTATTTATATTATTTTTTTTAGACCTATGGGAATATATTGGTTGAAATCAAAGCACCATTAACTAAATGTCAAACATAGACATGTTATTGTTATGATTAAAAATGGAACACACTGGTCCCTTAGAGACAAGGTCACAATTCACCTACATTACAAATACAATATATTATCTCTCCACATTATATTCATGTTGGCACATTGCCCATGCTACACATTTTAAAGTCAGAAGTCTCTAGGCTGCGGGTAGCTGGAGCTGGGCGCCTCTGCCTTCAGAATATCCCTTGGCACAGGCAAAGGCAAGTCTGTGGTAATTTAATGCTTGCCGCCCAGGCCCTATGATCCTGTGGGAGTGCCTGTGCCCCTGTAAGTGAGGCTGAACGCTTTATCCCGTGGCATTAGTCGTCCATGTTTGAGTTAATACCCTAGAGTAGAGCTTCTATCCAGAGGCATTAGTGTCTGACACTCCACAGCTCAGAATGGGAGAAGCTCTCACTTCCTCATCTTCCTCCACCACTCCCCATCTATTCTATGTTGCATCTCTTTCATCCCGACATTAGGATTTTGATCAGAGTTGGAAAACTTATCTCACACGGGTACATTCCTCGGATGAAAGATATATGATGAAGTCGCTCATATCCAGATGTGCTGCTACTTTCCTTTGAGTTGTGAGAAATGCGTCAGAAATATTTCAATATCCTGGCTTCCGCGGCGTCTGCCATTTGTGTTGTCAAAGTATTTCTACTCATTTTTCATCAGTGATGTACTGTGGGGAGCTGTACATATGTACCAGTTTAGAAATAACTTCACTTGTTACTTTATATTTCAGCAGTATCTGCAGTTTGTATGACAACAAGACAGATTCTGGTAATGAGTTTAAGATTTATTGGCATTAAATGTATGCAGTGTGAAACATCGTAATATCACTGTAGCATGTTAAGGGTATTTAAAATGTTCCTATTAATACTAGCATGTGAATGATTCTACATTCGAAAGCATTGGGATTTTCATAATCTGCAACATTTTCATGTACATACAGTTGCCGGTTTATCTACTTGAACTGTTTTTACACCCACGGCATTCACCACAACCACACATTTTGTATACCCACATATATATACATACTTTAAAGCCTTGAAAACATGCACACAAACACACACAATAACAGAGAGAGGGAGCAAGAGACTGATCTGAATGTGATGTTCAAAGATTAAAATTGTTTGTGTCATTATGGTAATGAAAGGCAAACAATGTCTTCTGTCATTTAAAGCAATTAGAGTAGAAAATCCCTCTACTTTAATCAATTCATTTTACGTTTCTATGGAGCATTCCTAAACTAATTAATTATTTTACCCTCATTTAATTTATTCAAACCTCGTAGGTTATAGCTATTATTTCTATGCATGATTGCTGTGGTGTCAGCTTTTTGGTTTGGTTGTTTAACCTTTAAAAAAAGAAAAAAAAAATTAAGATAAATAAACCTGTGCAAATATACAGTGAAAACCAAAGTAAAATAAGTTGTTAAACATATTCACAATCCTCTAAATTCTCAGGATGATGCTTCTTTTTTTCCATTGCCACCAACAGGACTGAAAGTATTAACATTTGCAGATAAACTCCTTGACCTGTCTTTTAATGTTATCAGTACATAGCGCTGCACCTGATTCACCTTCTTCTACTGATAATCTGACAAAAGCTATTGTAGTTTAGTATTTAAGGGTTCCAGGAGGGGGAAACTATCCCAAAAGCCTATCATGTTCAAGAGAAAAAAAACATTTTATCAGCTGAGTAGGATCTGTTCAGGTAGTGACTCTTTTTGTAGGAGTTAAGCATCTCCTCAAACACAGCTTACGTTCCAATGGTATTTTAATGCCGACTCAGTCACACAGTTAAGTGTTTTTTATTCAGTAAAGTCGTGATGTTATGTTGGTTCACATCTTCACTAGAGCTTTATATTTCAAATATTAAGGTCAGTTAACATATACCTTTAAGGATGAATGAAGCTATTGTTGTACAATGTTTTTACAAGCAACAATTAGTAGCAGCATTTACATGCATTTGATTTTCTTTAACTCATTTCCTTTTAAACCCTCAAAAATATGGCTGGAAATTGTAAAAATGTCACGTTATTCATCTGTTAAAAAAAAAAAAAATCTGAGTGAAAATACCTAGACTTATAAGTGCTTAAACTGTGTTGGCGTGGTTTTCCTCAACATTTTCCTCACTCTTATTGACATCTCCCTCCCTGACCTCCATGTCAAACAATTTCTCACGGCAACAATCACACATAGCAGGGGCAATCAGTGTGGCACAATAGTATATGTTTGAGCCAAAATCAGGATTATCCACCCTTCAGCCCAGTCCACTGAATGGATGTTAGTAGGTGTAATCCTTGTAATGGTATGGACCTACTGTGCCCACTGCACCTACTAGCCACTCCAGAAGTGGCCAGTCGTTCATTCCAATGGTCAGTAATGTAATGGAAAATGTAGATAACTTAAAATAAGAGAATTTAAATGATAATTATTTAGTGAGTGAAAACTATGTAGATAAAATAGCTGTGCTGTGACATAAGTACTGACGTAAGAAAACAATTTTGCAGTTGTATTTGCTCCAGTATTACATGCATTATTGATATTTTTGTGGTGCTAGCTTCAGTTTACTGCAAAATTAACAGCTTGCATCTTAAAATAAGATCAGATAAGGTAAGATAAGAAAAAAAGTAGTGTGTTGACCCGTGGGGAACCAGAGGTTCTAGATCCTCTGATACAGTTCATTACTTTCTTTATTTTTTTGGTAAATTCCATTTCACAGTAAACAGAAGCAACATACAACAAGCAGGTGAAGAGAAACAACAGGTAGAAAAACAACAAATAAGTGAAAAATGAAATATAAACCCAAAAAAATTGGTATTGATATATTGATATAAATATTTACACAGATTTAAGATTAACTATTATTTACATATTTACATTGTGAAATATTATAAACAAACAGTCAGCAGTATAACTAATTGACATATTTTCATGTAGGATGAACATTTCCCTCGTGAATATTTAGTCAGTGAGTGAAATCAGTGCATATTTCGTGTTGCTTCCTTCATTTTTTTTGCAAAAACAGTTCTTTGGGGATGATTATACCTACTAACATCCATTCACTGGGCTCTTAACATTTGAAGTAGGTTATTAATCACATTAATCTGAAAATGATTTCAGATGGTCGTTGAATGGTGTGGTATAAAATGCTGTACTATCCATATTACTCCTTTGTAGAATATGATGCAGTATATGAATGTAACATTACCTGAGATGCCCCAAATTGTCCTTAACTGGTCTGACCTTTTGACCGATATTTTGAAATAGTTATTAAATCACGGCCACTTTCATTCACTAAGCAAAGTCTTTTGCACAAACAGGGCCATGTCAGTCCCCTTTTATTGTCAGTGTTTGTTTATATTTAATATATAGCATGTTTGCTTCCAGCTGGCAATGTAAACTTAATCTGTCAAATGTCGGTGTCACCATAGCAACAGCCTACCTACTGCACATCTTTTGTACAAATCTGTCAAACATCCAACAGCTCAGAGGCTACTCACTGTTTATACACACATTTTCAATTATTATTATTAGCCTATCATTTGAAGAGCATACTCACAAGTCCTTCCAAACGCAATGCTCCATGATGACTCTGTACCATGACACAGTTGTTTCAGGTTTTTTTGCTAATAACCTTACCCCCAAAGGGGAGGTAAGGGATATTTTTGGTTTGGTTTGTTTGTCTGTTCGTTTGTTTGTTTCTTTCTGTGCTTGTTTGTTTCTTTGTTAGCAAAACTATTGGTTGAATTCATACCAAATTGGGTTATAGATTGCCAGTGACCCAGAATAGATGTCATTACATTTTGGGAACAGTAGATCAAAGTTCAGATTTTTTATGGATTTTTAAAATCTTTTTTTTTTTTCCACTTTTACTTCCAATGGGTGAAATTTTAAATGTCTGTAGCAGCAAAACTATGGGTTGAATTCTTACCAAATTTGGTTTATAGATTGTCAGTGACCCAGAATACATGTCATTACATTTTGCGAAAAATTGGTCAAAGTTTCGATTTGGTATGAATTTTTTAAATCTTTTTTTTTTTTTTTTTTTTTCCCCATTTACTTCTAATGGGCGAAAATTCACATGTCTGTAGCAGCAAAACTATGGGTTGAATTCATACCAAATTTGGTTTATAGATTGTCAGTCACCCAGAATATATGTCATTACATTTTGCGAAAAATTGGTCCAAGTTTCGATTTTGTATGAATTTTTTAAATCTTTTTTTTTTTTTTTTTTTTTTTTTTTCCCATTTACTTCTAATGGGCGAAAATTCACATGTCTGTAGCAGCAAAACTATGGGCTGAATTCTTACCAAATTTGGTTTATAGATTGCCAGTGACCCAGAATATATGTCATTACATTTTGAGAAAAGTAGGTCAAAGTTCAATTTTTTTTATTAATTTTTAAAATCTTTTTCTTCTCCTATTTACTTAAAATGAATGAAATTTCATGTCTATAAATACATCAATTTTGCTTCAGTTTACTTCAAACTTGGCACATATATAGAGGCAATTGATATACTGACATCAGCACATGCATAGACATGATGACATCAACTGGATTGATGCCAAAATAGGATACAATACATGCGAGGGGTGGGGTTTGTTGTACCTGGCACCACTTGTTATGAAATTAATGGAGTAATTATCATAACATAGTCCTATTATAACCATATCCAGCTCAATCTGCAGAACTGAACCCCATGGAAAATGTTTGGAATGTGATCAAATCAAAAAACAGATAATCCTGACCAGTCTGAATTTTACCTTTAGAAAAGACTGGTGGACAACATGTCAAGACACATCACAGTCGTGGTTGCAAATCCAAATGAACCTGAAGTTGTTTTTCTTGCACTATTCAACATAGAGAAAGGGTTTTGACATTTTGCTCAGTTTTAATTTCTGAGAATAAAGTTCAAGATACCACATATAAGTATCATGTCCTAGAATAAACAAACCTGATCATTTTACTCAAACACACAGTGACCTGCTTACTATGTCATACATAAGGCTGTTATGGATTTAGCTTTCAAAATCATTTGTTTTCTTTCATCTAATAGGGGAGATCAGTTGTTCCTGTGCAAAGTGCATTTCTAAAAATTTGATTAAGCATATTTGTTGCCACATAAATCAAACATCAATAATTGAACAAAAACAATTTGTGCAAATACATAAACTGCATTTTCTGATCCACAGCAGCCCAAACTACAGGCAATGATGTTGAGAGAAAGGTCCCGGTTGCATAATCTCATCTTGATAGTCATGAAGAGGCATACAAATACAAATGAGAACACAGGTTTAAACACTTCTGGCTCTGAGGATTTACAAGAGCCCTTTGCAGAGATATGGGTGGATTTATTTTAGCTTGTAAATTGGTCTGTAATGACTGACACTTGGCTGTACAGGGAGTTGACCAGAGCCTCACCCTCGCAATTACATAAGGACAAAGATTTTGTAACTGACTTAGTGAGAATAGACCTCTGTCGCCCTCATTTATGTCAAATGTAATATGTGACCTGGAACAGAAAAGGCACTAAACAAATGATAATTGGAGTTAATTAAAACAACTCGGGGAAGGACTTGGACATGTCCTACGAGAATGGAAGACTAGAATGAAACAGACATTCAGGGATGAGTTTTATTTGGATTGTGACAGTAAAACTTGTCTATCTAATATCTTCTCTGACCTGTGCACTGAGTGAAATGGAAATATAGAAGCTGACCTGGACAGTCACCACCTGCCTGGCTAACTATAAACAGCAGAAAACTTTCTTTTTTTTCTAACATATAATGAAAAAAAAATGCTCTTGAGCTGGTCAGCGTTACTGATTCTGAGATTTAATCAGTTTTATTGATTCCAAACGCTTGAGTTTGTATGGATTCTTGTTAGCTTGTTGACCTGTTATCATGTGGTGTTGCTGCAATCTCCAGGTTCAATAAAATGAACATGAGATGTTTGTTTAAAGGATAGTTGGAAGAGACGAAAGCTAAAAACATAATCCAGATGGAACACAAGCAGGAAGGCAGGGTGTAATTGGTGAAAAAAAAAATAATGGAAGGGGGAATGAAACTTAATAATGACTCTAAATATACTGTGTGGGCCTATATAGACAGTAAAGCCTGTTATGGCATTTCTTGCAGCTTTAGTAAAACAACTATGAGCTTGAACTTTATTGCATTTGCAGGAATTTGGTCATTTATTCTTTAAAACTCACTACTAATCTCAAATGTTGAATATTTTTTTAACCTGTAATCCTATCAGTATAGTATAATATGTTTATGTTTACGCATTTGGCAGACGCTTTTTTCCAAAGCGACTTACAGGGGAAAACCAATTAAATCACTCAATCAATCAAATTTTATTTATATAGCGCCAGATCACAAAAAAGTTATCTCTTGACATTTTATATATAGAGTTGGTCAAAACCAGACTCTAAGTCAATTTACAGAAACCCAACAGAATCCTCTGTAATATAGCAGCCCCTCCAGGAATTTGCGATATTGCGATCGCAACTATTAACACAAATTCAACCAATTCTGCGTGGTGCTGAAATTTCGTCCAATCAATGCGAATTTGACTAATCACGGTAGCCCCTTTTTGCCCAACCCTGTCTACGTGACATGTACGTCATCACGTTCACTTCCTTGTTGACGGTTTAGAAGATGAAGACATGTGCGATTCAAAACACTCATATTTACTGTCAAATATCACTGCCAAAGTTCGTGCAAGTCAGTTTCCAGATGTGTTACACAAAAGCGGAAGTATACTGTTCTGTACTGCCTGCAATATTGTGGTGGAACACGAACGACACTTTTCAACCGCAAAACATGCAGGAGAACGGCTGAAACTGGAAGAGGAAAGATGAGACAAGTCCCAATGACAGAGGCTGTTGGATCCAGAACAACAGCAGGAGCTGAAAGGGTCAAGGTTAGCACAGATATACTCTATAAGGCAATAGAAGAGAAGAAGAAAGAACCTGTGGAGGCACGCTTTCCTTTCTGTGTATTGTGTGTGTGCGTGCGTGTGCATGCGTGCATGAGGGAGTGCGAGTGCAAGTCTGTGTGTGGAGTTAAAAAACGAGCTCACAAACGAAAATAGTCATTAAACTTGGTGTTAATATTAATGTTTACTCTGATGTGTTAGATAGAAAGCAACCCAAGTTTGGCTGCACTGTCTGTGTGTGTGTGTGTGTGTGTGTGTGTGTGTGTGTGTGCGTGTGTGTGTGTGTTTGTGTGTTTGTGTGTGTGTGAGACTCATCTAACCCTAACCCTAAATATACTACTATATCATTAAGGAAGCAAAAGTCATGTGTTGTGTTGTATAAATGTGAGATGGGGGTGGGATTTAATCAGATTTCTTCTTCCCACTCCTTTTTGAGCAGTACATACTGAATTTATTTTGTTATTACTAGTGTACATGGCAATTGTTATTTTGTCTTGATCATCTTTATTAATGTATGTGCTCTGATATTAGTTTCTTGTACAAAAAAAATGTTACAATGTTTCTTCTGCTCAAAACAAACAAATGAATGAATGAAAAAAAGCCTGTTTTGTTTAAAATCATGGCTTCCTGGTGCTTTTTAAGGCTAAAAACTCAAAAAAGACTGTTCTAGGTAATTTGCAAAGGCCTATGTTCCTGTAACTTTAACAAAAGAAGCCTCAAATCATTGCAACTTTCCCCACAATTTTTTTGGAAAAGATGCTGCAAAAGCAGGCATTTTAGGCCGCAACAGTAAAAAAAAAAAATCCAGCAAAATCCTGGAGGGACTGATATAGGAACATGAGTCTATGCATTAGTCAGGTGACACTGTTAAATAGGACTAATCTTCCAAACTGCTGCACCTGAAACATCAAATCCAGGTGTATAAATCAGTAGATGACCTACAATAGATAAAGGTCAGCATGGATACCTTTTGGAGACGGACTGGACAAGTGTTATGGACAAATCCACATCATGTAAAGAATAAACTTCCACAACCAACATTTAAGGTAACGCAAGTTTATAACTGAACTTGTTACTGCTTCACCTTCATGACAGATTAAAGCTTCTGCATCTGCTACGTCCAGTTGTATCCACAGTATCCACAGTCTGAAGTCCAACACAAACAACTTTCTCTAAACATTTATATCAGTTTGTTGTTTTTGTATTGTTGTTTGGGGACATTTTGTAAAACTAAGGTTACGTTTACAGAATTTAGTTAAAATCTCAGAATGGACAGAGGATAAAGAAATGTCTGCTCTGATGACCGACAACAGACTGATATGGCTTTAACCTGCAGACTCAGAAGAGGCATGAGGTTATAATTGTGGAGGCTGTTTTGTAGTCTCTTTTGAAAATAGAAGTTATTGTTGTGAGGGTCCTTTAAATGCAACTCAATGCAAAATAGAGTTCATACTGTGTGGAAAATGCATACAGGGTGGGGAAGCAAAATTTACAATATTTTGAGGCAGGGATTGAAAGACAGTGTATGACCAATTAGTTTATTGAAAGTCATGAGAATTTATTTGCCACAAGAAAATTTCCATAATAGAAAATGTTTTTATTCTATGTGTCCTCCTTCTTTCTCAATAACTGCCTTCACACGCTTCCTGAAACTTGCGCAAGTGTTCCTCAAATATTGGGGTGACAACTTCTCCAAATTCTTCTTTAATAGTATCTTCCAGACTTTCTCGTAATAGTTTTGCTCATAGTCATTCTCTTCTTTACATTATAAACAGTCTTTATGGACACTCCAACTATTTTTGAAATCTCCTTTGGTGTGACGAGTGCATTCAGCAAATCACACACTCTTTGACGTTTGCTTTCCTGATTACTCATATGGGCAAAAGTTTCTGAAAAGGTATGGATAATAGTGTTAGGTATGATTATGACATCAATATATGTTTGGTTTCAAAACAACTGACGTAGTACCTGCTGAGAAAAAACAACTAAATGTTCATTGTAAATTTTGCTTCCCCACCCTGTATTCAAAAGAAAGCCTTAAGAGATATATATATATATATATATATATATATATATATATATATATATATATATATATATATATATATATATATATATGTATATGTATATACTTCTATTAGGCCTATATGCTAACAGTGTGTGCTCTGTAAAAAAAAAAAAAAAAAAAAACTTTTATTAGTATTTGTAGCCCTCTGTGCATATTGTAAAGCCTGACAAAAGTTCTCCACAGTAACCCTGACCAATGTCGTTCTATCAGCTATAGATGAATGACTGTTCTTGATCTGGTGTGATTTGGGGAATCCAAGGTCACTACATTCATCGTAGGCTTGCATGGTTGCCCTTTACACATTGAAATACATGAATTCCTTGAAACTTTTAATTATATTTTGCGCTGCAGAGGCTGAAATCTCCAAACCCCCTCCTATCTTTCTTTTGTGGAACAATGTTTTTGTTTTGTTTTGGTTTGATTTTTTTTACATTTCCATAATTTTTCTCACTTATTTGTTGAAAAACTGGCAATCCTTGAAACTTTTTTTTTTTTTCCTGTCAATGGTGCTTTTCTTCCAAGATGATGATTTCAGTCTCCCATTCATATGCTCTTATTTTTAAAGTAATTACTAGCCTTAAATTGCACCTGCAAAAACTTTTCTTTGGATGCGTTGTAACTTGATAGGAACACAACATGTTAGGACCATATGTGTACTTATGAATTTTAAAAAAAAAGTCAACCAGAGACAGCATGAAAAGTTTTGTATCCATTGTCTACAATGACATATCAAGTCATTTCCCATACAGTGTCGTATTTCAGTTTGTGCTATGACATGCTGGTTTGGCTTGGCTTCATATTTTTTTATTTTGTTATTTTCACTTGACTACTCATTATTTTCACACTGAAATAATAAAAATGCAGCCTTCGAAGCACCCAGCCCCTGAATTGAGACACGACTATAGCCTCTTGGTACTTGGTGAGTTTCTGAAAAGTGCATGCATCAAAGCCAGAACTAGGACCATCACGTAGCCAAGACAATTGGCACATGAATGCTGACAGTGAAAAGTCCATTTGTGATTTTATTGTTGTTTGCACTATATACAGTCTCTTACTGGCCCATATTTCACATATATATTGTGTACTTTATGTGGACTATTGCTGAAGTAGCATTAATCACTGTGAGGGAGGATAAATTTTGTCTCCATTGGGGATAAAAATAATTCAGCAGAGGCAGGGATATATAGACCAGAGGAGGGGAAATCTTCCCATCCTCCCCCTGGCAAATCACACCCAGGTTGCAGGCTTGCCAACTATAAAGCCGTCAGAGTCTCTTTTTATTTTTGGCTCTGTCAGTTTAACCTATCATACTGCGATAGAGCTTGGGTAAACAACTTTCTCACATTTGCAAAAACATAACCTAGAGGCAATAAATTTGAAGTATCTTCACATGACTGTGCACTTCAGGCAAAATGTTGTCTGTAAGATTTCATAGTACATACAATCGTGTTTTCAGATGATAGCCATAAGAATATGTTGTCCTAAGAATTACAGCTTCACCTATTGTTGGCCACAAACGTAGGTTTACTTTGTTTTTGCAACAAATTCCTACTAATGCTGTGAGTCAAAAGCAAATGTGATTTTGAGGCTTTTTGCATAATGAGAGAGCATTATCAACTGAATCACAAGGTTTTTTTTTAATGGGTTATTAACACACAACAGTAATAAGTCCAGTGCTCAAAGTGTTTTGTATCCAGCGAGGGTGTTAACAGAGCTGAAAACCCACAGGGCATATCATGTGGCTCCCCTCATTAAAAAATACACTCCATCTTGCTTATGCAGTAGCGATTAACATGCCAAGGCTATACAGGCAGCTCACAATCATCAGGAAATTATTCACATTCTCATTTGATTAAATTGTATGTGAGCATGAAAAAGAACAAGGAAAGCAGTTCTTCACAGGCGTTCATTTTTTAATCACAGAATCTAAAGGAGAACATTTGTTGTGAAATGCAGCCAGTTTAATTGCACTTTCCACACACTGACCCCGGGAATCCATTCAAAAGCGTTTCAATTAAAGTTTCACAAAATTACCAAATGCAAAAAATCTTCTAGGTTACAGGTTCCTACAAATATTTGACAGTAAACTAACTTTCAAAGCAGAGGTTAAATACTGAACAATGAGCTACAATTTACAGAATTACCAACAAATTGGTGAGACTTGCAATGAGGTCAGTGTCACTATGCAGTATTCAATGACAGCATGGACTTAGCGCTCTTTCACACTGCGTACCCGTGTCCGTATCAGAGTATGTTTGACCCTAAAGTCTGCTTAATTTTATTATTGTGAATGCAAACATTCCATGTTCCAGTACTGTACCCAAGTCCAGCTGAGAAGGTAGTAGTGGGTATGGACTGCGTGGACTCTAGTATGGTACGTTGCAGCATGAAAATGATCCATGCCTGAGAATGGACTTGACCTAATCACCACGAGACCATAGACCAGGGGTGTCCAATCCTGGTCCTCGAGGGCCGGTATCCTGCATGTTTTAGATGTTTCCCTCTTCCAGCACACCTGACAGTTGTTATCAGGCCTCTGCAGAGCCTGAGAATAGGCTTATCATTTGAATCCGGTGTGTTGGAAGAGGGATACATCTAAAACGTGCAGGATACTGGCCCTCGAGGACCAGGATTGGACACCCCTGCCATAGACAGTGCTCCTGTTGTCTCCTGAAAAAGCCTCGATTCCGTGCGGCCTCATCGACTGAACCGCTCTGCGATATATCAGGGACAACAAAGGTCTCTCTTCTTCACTTTGCCTCAAAGAGGCTAACAGATAGAAAAGTATTTGCCTGTCTAGACAAATGACCAGAACAGTCGCTCGGTTGATGACGTTAAGGGTTTTTTCTTCTTCTGACTTCCGTGTGTGTTGGATAGCAACAGAATTCCTTCCACTCTGCCACCTACTGTTTCGGCCCTGTAGCCTAACACCCACTCATACTCGCCGGTACATGCTTTTGAACGCAACATCTGCAGGAAAGGTGTGAGCATTAGAGCCCGACCGATATGGGATTTTTGGGGCCGATGTCAATACTGGGGGCTAAAAAAAGCCGATATCCAATATATCGGCCGATATCCGATATTGACCGATAACCGATATATTGTCCGATATATGAAATAAGAACACTGATCTACACAGGATATAATAATCTTATATTAGATAATTGTGGAAAGGTGGATAAACAGTTGCATAAATCTTTATTTATCTCACAAAGATAATTTACACAACTTTCAAATGCAAACCATGCAATCACAAAAATAATTAGAGCAAAAAATATTACTTACCACAAAATTATGTTTTCCCTCACAAATTTTGATGTGTCTGCCTCACGACACTACAACTTCCCATGTGGACTAAGGACTAAACTGAGCATGTGCAGAGTGAATTAGGAGAGTCCTAAGTTGTTCCTGATTGGAGCAATTGCAAGAGTTACAACTGACCCGTGTTACAACTGTCCCCAGTCTCCCCTACACTATTAACACCCAGGTCTGCTGGCAGAATGAAACTGTGAGGTAGACAGGAAGTGCATGGACATGGGTGTGTGTGGCGGGTGAATACCTTATAAGACGGAAGGGGGGGATCCGTGATTTTCGGAGCGGGGGGAGGGGTGTAGCGGTCCAACCTTGTCAGAGCGAGCAGTAGTGGTCAATGATTTTCGGGGGGGGGGGGGGGGGGTGCAGCTCTGTGATTGTGTGTGTGGGGGGGTGATAGCGTCATTGTCTGAGCGGAAGCGAAAGTGAAACTAACTCCCTTTACTGTTCCTCTAACTCTCCGGGCAGCACACACACACAGGAGCAGCAAGCGACAGAATCTCCGCATAGCAAAAAAGTTAATACATCGGCTACATATTGGCCGATGTTGATTAATTGGTGATACGCTATAATCGGCCCAGTTAATCAGCCTGCCAATTAATTGGTCGGGCTCTAGTGCGCATATCCAGGTATGGCACAGATCCGGATACCCACTGTGAAAACACCCTTATTTATACCATTTTCAGTAGTCTCCATATTTGTTTGTTTGCTCCCACAATTCTATGAGTTGGATGTGCAACAAAAATATGAGACAGTTCACAAATGAGTGAGCTAGTAACATGCCAAAATTGTCCTTAGTTTGCAGATATTTCAGTCTCAAAACACAGAGTAGCAACTTGTAATGTCTTTAAAGCCAACTCGATGTTCAGAAATTGTGTTGCATCACATACCACTACCAATTTATGCGAGTATCTGCAAATAGTGTCACATGTAGGAACATGGGAAAACCGACAACTAAAGAAACTCACTGACTCCAGATGAACAGCAAACGTCCAGCAGACAGTGCAAAGGTTAAAGAAGGGGATTGATTCATTGTACTAATAATAGTCCACTGTCATGAAAAACCTTGGATTTTGCAGCCTGTTGGAAAACCTGGAGCCAAGGTATAGTCCACCATCTGGTAAACATGTCAAGAACTGCTGTACTTGAACTATACAACCCAGTGTCATCATAGTTAGTTACAGTATCAAACAGAGAAGTACCAGAGCATTTCTATTCAAAAATTTGTTCTTTAATAGAGTTCAACATTTTTTTCTACTGCAGAAATGGAGCAGCCTATACACTAAAAACACCTCAATTACATTTCAGTCTTACAAATCATCTGATAAGAATTTGTAATTATTACAGCATGACCACATGTCACTTCTAACCCTTAAAGACTTTTTGTGGTGACTTTGAATTTTTCTCTACATGTAACTATTAGTAAGTGATTGATCACCTTTTCTTGTAATACTTTCATCTGCATTTTTCAGCAAAAAGCAGGTAATTGACTTTTTTCAGCAAAATATGTGATTAACTGAATATGAACAAGTTTCTGCAAGCACTGACATTTATCAAACTACATGATTTTTATTGGTGAATCAGTTTCAGATGGTGTTTCTGTGTGTGCTATGGCACCTCTGAATTTTCAAATAAGACACGTCTGATGCCACTGAAAAAGCTGAGAAGCTGCATTAAATATTTTTATTTTTGTTGTGTTTGGGGAGGTTTTTTCTGCCTTTTTTCCCCCATGTTTTTTTTTTTTTTTTTTTTTTTTTGAGTTTTGCATCCTGATGGATGGATGGGTGCATTTTATATCAGTAGATGCTTTTGATTTCTCGCTGCTGTTTTTGTTCTGCTCTTTTGGCTACTCTATTTCATATCAGTGATTATGTGCTCGTACTCTTGGTTTATTGTTTATATTGTCTTTTCAAATTAGTCAGAAATTGTATTTTATGCTGCTGTTCTACACAGATTGGACAGAGTCTCCACTAAGAATAGCTTTTTCCGGCCTCTCTGTTACTTAAGTTTCTAAAAAAGTAACCACTCGAGTGCCCAGAGCTCATAACTCCGAGCAGCATCATGCAGCTGCTGAGTTCACAAGTATGCAATGTATAATCCAAGTGGAAAACCCACAGAAAGTCAAGCCTGCAGGGAAAGAGCTTCAAGGGCATCCAGCTCCCTATCACTGGCCAAAAAGAGCACTCCAGGCAGCGTTCTCCTCACACAGAGGTGTCTGAATATACATGTATGTACATCCAAGATCTGAGGACAAAGAAATTACAATAGTAAAGCCATCTCCAGAACACACGCTGTGAGAAAATAAATTAATAAAAAGGTGTAACTGAGATATGATAGAGACGGAAAGCATCCTGCAAAAGCCATATTTTATTTATCCTTCAGTGAATAGCATCCTCGGTTTACCCATCAGCAAGAGAACAACATAAGCGTCTTTGAAACATCTCAGCTTCACTAAGATTTCTCAAAAAAAAGAAAAAGTTTCTCTAGCTGTAGTCTTGCAATACGGTCTACTTCACTGGCTTATTTTGCTTCCTGCCATTTCAGGGTGGACAAATAGTGTTGTTTGTCTGAGCTTGTTTCCTGAAAACAGCTGTCTGACAGAGACAGGAGTCCTTTGGGGAACAAATACACTGTAAATACAGACCGGTAAACTAAAACAATGCCCTTAAAAAGAGCTATAAGTTCCAAAAGTCGAAAGAATTTAGTATGTTTATGGTGAACGGTAGCACAACCATCTGCCAGCTCTTTCAACTTGTCTAAACATAACATAAATGCAACTAGAAGACATAATTTCCGTTTAATTAAAAAGTGACAAACACTATACTTAGGATATTTCTTCAGATTCAATAAATGATTGAAGGTTGTTGGTGATTTATCCTACAATGCTGTTCTGAAATGCCAGAAGCCTGAGTAGTTATCTGCGTAGCACACTTCAACATGAGGGTGTGTCCTCTGTGCTGGGAGAGCAATGTCTTACTAGAATTAAACCTGACAGGGTTATTTCATTTGGGTTCTGTGGGTGGACCAATAAAGAGGGAGCAGGATGAAATTAATAGAAGAGAATCTTTCTCCCTGATATGCCCAGCAGAATTAGAAAAGAAGAGAGTGAGGGGGAAAAACTATTAAAAAGGCTTTGACTGAAATGGGCCTGCCTTTCATTTCAGTTAACATGTGGCCTTTTCATGGAAGTTCTTACAAATATAACAGTTGCTTTATCTGATTCTTAGTGTTAGACTTAGTATATGAAAGCTCATCCTCCTCAGAAGATAGTGGTTTTATGAAACTGTTTGCATATTCAGCCAATGCCTGTGTCCATTCAGAGGTCCAAAGGTTGTGTATTTATGTAATGTTCTCTTTAATTCTCCTGTTAAAGAACAGAGCTGCATGCTGCTTTTTAGGTATTCAGATGTTTGCTCCCATTTTGACTGTTCAGGGTGAACAGAGTTGAACAAGTATGCAAAAATGTGAAATAACTAGGGGTGTTAGAAAAATCTCAGTTCTGCAATATATCGCAATATTTCATTTAAAAATACTGTATCAATATTAAAAAGTACTGTATCGATATTTTTAGGTATTTATTCAAATGCAGATATGGTAGAGGTTTATTTTTGGTTTTTTGGTTTTCTTTATTGTTTCTGTCTTATTTGTTATTATTTAACACTGTTTTATTAAGTAATGGCTTTTTGAAGCATCCTAAAAGCACTTTTTACTGTCTGAGATGCAGATGGTAGTTCCTTTGGAAACTAGGAGAATTAGAAAAATTTTGTGATACAGCATTAGATCCTGTTCTGAAATAAAAATATGTTTAATATTTGTTCATATTTTTGGTGTAATTCAGTCCTTCCAGGAAATAATCTTTAAAAAAAAAAAGAAGAAACAAACAAAAAATTGCCCTTTTAACAGTATCATGATATATTGTGATATATCTTATTGTGATTTGTATCGTATCGCCAGATTCTTGCCAATACACACCCCTAGAAATAACCAAATTGTGGAATCATTTGTTAAAAATGTCACAAATATGGTGAATAAAAAAGGCTTTATGTGGACTAAAGTGAGTAATTGCCTTTGGACTATAGAGGCCCATGCTATTTTTTTAGGAAGCTGAATTACAATATATGTGCAGTAACATTTTTCATGTAGCATGAGCTGAAGTTGTATTGCAAGCGTGTTTTCAAATCAAGTATAGTTGTCCTGAATAATCATGGAACTGCAAGTTTAACAAGAAGTCAAAGGTCTTTAGTTGCACAGTTGAGATCAGGAATCCTTCCTCCGGCAAGTTGGCTCTCCAAGTCGTGTACACTTTGAGCATTGGGTGAAGTCAAGAGAGAATCTCATTTACTTTGGTAGTGTCCTAATTATGAGGACTTAAAGGGGCTGTGTGTAGTATGTCTACTTTCAGATTACTTGAAGTTATGATTAGAGTCTTTAGAATAAAGAGTCCTGAAGTTCTACCCAAGACACAAATATATTGGTCTGTAGAGATATGAACTGGATCTATTCAGACCCCAAGTCTGGTGGATTTATGTGACCACTAGAGGGAGTAGTGAGTCACTCTGCCAGTCTCTCATGATAAGGCAAATCAGTGTCACCAGACCAGTGTCACCAGATGGGATGAGAACCATTAACAAATAACTGTTAGAGTCAAAGAAAGTGACTCTGATCAAAGCTTGAAGCACTGTTGTGGTTTTCTCCACTGAACACAGGTCTGAATGTAAAGAATGGAGTTTGATGCTGAAATGGCAGTGTTTCTTCTACATGGCTAAGTTTGATTATGAAACTCATGAAGGTATAAAGTTATTATGGGATATTATTGTCATTATAAGTTGGCTGTTTGGAATTGTCCAAATAAGGTTAGAACTGTCAACTGAATCTGAACCAAGGTTATAATAGTTTTGGATTTTTCATTATAGTTTAGTTTTATTTAGTTTTGACTTTTTTTTTCTCTAATTCAGTTAGTTTTAATTAGTTTTTAGAGCACGTTTGCTAGTTTTTATTAGTTTTCGCTGTTTTCTAAATGCTTAGTTTTAGTTTAGTTTTAGTTTTTTCATATCTTTTCTCTTCTTCATCGTATTCAAATAAATCCCAGACAGGACTCTGCTGCTTTCTCCCAACTTTAGTCTCCATGTTTCCAGGTAGAGCTGGGACCAGAAGACGACTGTAAACCACAAGTGACCACAAGTGACTGACCGTGAAGTTCCATATGGTGCCAGCAGCTAAAATTGCTAGAGCAAAATAAATCGATTTCATATCAATCCAACTTTGACAAAGATGAAAACGAAGGGAATTTTATCCATAATTTGTATATGTTTTAGTTCGTTTTATAAGCACACAATACAGTTTCAGTTAGTTATTGTTTTTTTTCTTTTAATTATAGTTTTTATTTATTTCAGTTACCGAAAATGTTTTTACAATTCTAGTTTTTCATCATTTCGTTAGTGTTCGTTAACGATAATAACCTTGATCTGAACTGAGGATCAACAAACAGATCTTTAGTGCAGCTATAGACAACACAAATCAGACAGAAAACAGAGAGGATTTATGTTTTTTTTTTTATGGCTGTTTTAAGTCTTAAAGCAGAGCTAAGCTAACAGAGCTGTAATGTAATTATCAGGTTGTGCAGCATGTGAAGATTATAAGACACAACAATATTTTGATCAACTGTCAGACTAAGGGATGTGTGGAAACAATGAGCTTTGTACTTTATTTAGGCGGTGATACAGTGTATGGATACATGTGTTGATTTGTTGGTGTTTTTGGTCCAAAGTGTATTATAGTATGTGACCTCTCCCTGCTGTTGAGTGTTTAGAATATTATTATGACCAGTGTTGGGAGTAACACAGTACAAAAGTGATGCATTACAGTAACAGATTACTTTTTACTGTAATGCAGTAGTATAAGGCATTACTAATCATTTTTCTGTAATATTTTACTCTGAACATGTTCAATAGAGCTTGCGTTACAACACACTTTTCACCCATAAGACATTGAGGCCTTAACTCCTTCGGTGCCAGACAGTTAAGGGGCTAATAAGCCTTAAAAGTGCCACAGATTTTGGCCGTTTTTCAGTATTTTGCGTTGTTTTTATAATATTTGAAGAATCCTGCAGGAAACCGCTCGGTAACATCCGACCGATTGCTAATTAGATTCAAAACGCACCGGACGCAGCCGATTCATTATTGATCGTAATTTGCATAATTCATAATAATAATAATAATCTTTATTTATATAGCACTTTTCATACATTAAAAACTGTAGCACAAAGTGCTTTACATATCAGTTTAAAAATCAGTACCGCCCCCCACCCACACCCACCCACTCACCCACACACACACACACACACACACACACATATACATGCAAACCCACAAGCTCACACATACTTAAGAAGACTGACTGAGCACGGGTAGACCAGAACAAAAATGTAAAACATCATTTTAGGAGGCGCTGTCTCAGGGAGCCATCCGCACCAGGATGCAGCCGCCGACCCTGGCGACCAGGCACCAGCAACACAGCCCCGCATCCCAACTAGTGGGAGAGGGCCAACTGGGACCCCCACCCACCAGAAAGGAGCGGACCCCAGTGAGAGAAGGCGCCACAGCCCCCGGAGTCAACAGCCGCCCCCCGGCATGGAGGGCTCCCTCTGATGAAACACCAGAGAATAAGAAACATTAAAAAGATATAAAAATATTATTCGGTCGCGTGACCTCAAATTCCCGTCTGATTGGTCTCAAAAGGGGGACACAGAAAGAACGTCATCGAAATGTGAGAAAGAAATGGGGGTGGATGGTTTGTTTGTACACAAATGTGGCGTGTTCTCCAAAGCCGATCTGATCGGCCCGTGGCACTTTAAAGGTTGTATTCGTAAAGCCGATTTAATCGGCCCATGGCACTGAAAGAGTTAAGGAATCAAAAATGTGTCAGGAAAGTTCTATTTCCTGTTTGTGTTCAGCCAATGGGTGAAGATGGCAGAATACATTTGATTGTTCACATGGATGTATGCTCATTACTAACCCTAACCCTGCTTTACAGAAGCAACTTAGCATGATCCCGGTGATCAGCAATGACAAGGTCAGCTAACGTTTCTATGACTAGTTAAAATTCTTTATTGATTGCAGATTTATTGACCAGCGTCCTTGGTGTTGCACCCCCTGTTTGAACATGTAAAATGTTGAAAGAAATCCAAGTGTTCCTGCTGGGATTCAAAGAGTATAGACTGTGGCGTTACTTACTGAGTTATCCGTCCACATGGGCTTAAGGGCGCAAATGTATGCGTTCCAAGGCTCTCCTGTCTCATGTATTGGGGTGGGGGGGCATGCAGCATTTATTGCGAGAATCTGCATGTAACTCAAGTGTAACACAGGAGTCATGTAACATTCTGAGACAGTAATATTGTAAGGTAAGGAAAATAACTGACCTTAAATAGGGTAAATAACAGTAACAAGTAATCTGTAATGTATTACAGTCTGGAAGTAACTTGCACAACACTGATTATGACATATAAGAATGTCTATATGTAATGAAATATTTTTCCACAATCCAGAAGTGTTTTGGTGCTCAGATCATGATGGAATGGTTGTGTATGGTCAGTGTATATAAGTTGGCTGCCTTTTTTGGTAAAAGCCCAGAGAAAATGTCAGGAGGGTTTGTTTGTTTATTAATGGTGTCTTGTCTACATATCATATGTAGCCCAATATATCACAAATTGGAAATTCATCTCAGAGGGGTTTACAGTCCATACAAAATACAACACCATCTGTCCTTTCATTTTCAGTTTGACTGAGAAAAAAAAATGTACAGACAGAGATAAAAATGGTTACAGAAGATTTACAACTGACATGTGGAACAAGAATGGAAGGAAGCAATGTATTGGATGTAGATGGAGTGGTGATGAGCAGCAACTGGGACAAGACAAAGGACAGGATATGTGAACAGGACAGCCGATGATCCCGTCTAAGGCATCCTGGCTAAAGCAGAGGACCGCTGGGACAGAAAGACCAACACACATGGATTGAGAGTATGTTTTACTGAAGCTTCAGCTACAGTCTTTTCCTTGATGTTTTTGTGCCTCAACTTAGCCAACCCTTAACTGTGCCTTCTCCCAGCCTAAATGCAAGAGGTATAGGTCCTTTTTTAACATCATAAATGGTATTTTTATAGGAAACATTTCATGCGTTTATATCCCTCTGGGATGGACTTGTAATCAGCATGTTATGTTATTTATATTGTGCATAATTAGGTGCTGTAACAGGTTCATTTTTTAAAGACTTGTAATTGTTTTTAATAAATACATGTATATCAAGGTTCATATGAGATTTGTAAGATGTATGTATTGTGCACATTAAGTAAATGATATTTATGTTCAACTGTGCTTCAATTTAATCATGCACATTGGCATTTTATGCAGTATACTACGTGTAGTTCAAGAAGATAATAGCATATTGGCTAAAATTTACTTAGGGGGTCAAATGAGTGGCCATTTTTGTCAAAAAAAAAAAGTTGTAAGAAACGCATAAAACTGTGTTGAAATAACGCTAATACATTTGTGCACAGACTACTGATATTATTTGACAGTGGAAGCTCTATTTTCAGAAATATTGGATTTTGAATTGCACGTGTATGTGAAAACTTTTGCTGGTGGACGGACGTGACATTACCCATGATGATCTGGTCAGTACCAGTACTTTATTAGCAATAAACTTATATACTTACTATTGCTAATTCTCCTCTTATTCATAAATGTTGGTATTGTGGATCTAAAACAATAACAGCTGACACAAAAACACAAAATGTGGCAGTGGACGGATGTGACATGGTTGTTACAGATCCCATCATACTGATGCTCGGCAGCCATGTCACCGTTTCCACAAATGATCCCTGTGCAAAAACTAGTATCATAATTATTTATTGTATAGTTTATCATCATACTAAAGAGTAAATAACAATATAGAATTGTTATTTCTTAAAAAAAAAAAATGCTTATTAGAAAACTGTTGATTTAAACAGTGACGTGTGACATTCTTAATGTATATATTTACGTAACATAAGCAGGATGGATCAGCACCATACTCCATATTGCAACCTGTAAAAATAAAACATGTGATATGTAGTATATAATCTAGTAAGAAAAATTGGGGAATCTAAAAGAATAGAATATTTGTTTTTCAGGTAAATTCAGTTAAAATATAACTTGGCCATTTGTGACATGAAAATATAGCATTAATTGTGATTAAAATTGGACATTTTTGACCTGAAAACATAGTTCATATGACCATCAACATGTTGATCATAACTTGCATTTACCAACACAAAGTTCCTTTGGGGATTCACTTATATTGATTTCTTATGCACAAAGACATAAATAAGACCTCTAAACAAATTTTAGCCGATGTAAGTTTACCTATGTTGCATGATGCCACTTTTAGATTACTGGGTTGCTTTTAACACTTACTGTAAAAGCACAATGTTTGCAACTAAATCGGATTTTAGAATTAACATCCCTGTGTGGGTGCTCATCTTGGCATTACATAAAAAAATATGTTAATGAGATGTATCACCATTCAGTATATGTGTACCTAAGATGAGTGGCTGAGGACTGCATAAGCCTTCAGTAATGTTTATCCTTAAATAAAATAGGACAGTATTGACCAAGACATTTTTGGAGTCTGCTGTTCTCCACCTTTTCACATTTTCCATTTCATGTCTTCTCTGAGAGCAGACCATTTCATCACTTATTTAGCTTGTTTCTGGTTCAGCATCTGTCCATCTTCCCTTGTCTCTTCATCTCTCTCCCTGGGTGAGCTTGCAAGTTTGAGTGTGTGCACTGGAGCAGCTGTTATTCACTAAAAGTTGTCTTTCATTTAGTGTTCTTTTTATTTATTTTATGACTTCCCTGGTCTGGCAATTCATTGTTGTTCTGATGCTGGTTTCTCCCTAGTGAGATTTTGCCTTTATGACAAAAATGTTCAAGGCAGACTCCGAGCGCTCACTTACAATGATGATTAAACTTATTCATAAAAGCTTTTACTGGCTGATGTTGCTTTGATATGGAAAATAAACTATTGGTGGTCATTTTATCACAAAACCTGGGCATGTAATGGTTTGTAATAAACGATTGCAGACCACATTTGTTGTATTAAGTATTTTATTAACCACATATAAGGTAAAGATGAACATTTAGGACAGCAACTGTGTCTCCTTTGGAAAAAACAAAACAACTTTGGGGTAAACTAACATGCTTAAAACATCTAAACTTCTAGAGAAAAACAAAATGTGAAAATGGACCGAAAGTAAAGTCTGGCCAAAGTAAAGTAAGTTATTACATATGATTACCAACTCATTATTTCTTGCAGACTGATAGACATTTGCTTTGATACCTTTGGCAGACAAGAAGTAAACAAGAATGTGGATCAAAGTTTGAGCACATACTGCCATATGAATGAAATCTGTCTAGACATAGAGAAAGCTCCTTCTAAGCCATTTTGCCCCTGATGGCACTGCTCTGAAATGTTTTCTAATGGCTTTGCTGAACTGATGTCCACAAATATTCCAAAAGAAGAAGCCAGATGCATGGTAAAGCCAAATCATGAATGTTAGACATGATAAACATTTTATTGAAAATAATTCATAGCATGTGCAGTCAACTGTAATTCAATCACATATTTAATGAATAAATGATTACAATTACTTTCACTGTGCAGTTTATTTATGTCAACAGTATTACATGTAATTAGTTTTTCCTCAACAAAGAATCCCTTAAGTGTTAGAGCTGTTGTAACTATTTCTATTTCTTTCTAATAATAAAAATCCATTTGAGATTTTCTTCTGATTATTATTCTGATGAACTGTAAAAACTAGTCATTAAGTTCATTATGTCTTACTATACAAGTATATTCACTGTGGTTAAACAACTATATATATTCACAAGAGTGTTTTTACACAGAGAAATTCTTCAATCTGCTGTGGTAGTTGCTTCTGCTTCGCTTGAATGTTGTGCTAACATCACCGGAGAGTCTGGTTTCAACCAGCTCTATATGTAAAGTGTCATGCCAAATCATAACAAAAGTTGTCTCATGAGATATCTTTTGTTATGATTTGGCACTATATAAATACAATTTGATTGATTGATTGATTGATTGATTGATCTCTACTGCCCATTTGTTTTATCAACACAGTGTTCAGAAAAACTGTGAAGACACATGATCAACCACACAAACAACTAAGTCTGGTCAATCAAACCTCCTCAGACCATTCTAGGTGACAATGGTCATATTTTCTTTGGTTATGCTATCAGAACTTTTTTTTTAAGGAAATTATTGTATTTGTATGTAATTTTCAAAAAGGTCATTTTGGCCAACTGCAACTTCACATTAAAATTAATAAACACAGTTATACATCTTTAACTGTTTACGTCCACTATTACTTTTTATTAAGAAAACAAACTGAACTAGAAGAGCACTCAGAGAGCACAGACCTCCGCCAAGGCAGATCACCCCCCCCCAATCACCACCAAAATTTAATCATTTGTTCCTTGTGCCAGGATATTTTTGAATTATATATGAGAAAAAGATAATAACATTGTTGCTTATATTTAAACATATTGTATTTAAAAAGCGTCTCTGAGCTGAACTGTAAGTCTTGTATCATTTAGATTATTTTGTAAATCTTTTTGATTTTTGTGAGATAGGAAAACATTTGCATCATCAGCAAATGGAAGTTATTATTGTACAGCATGAAGAGGAGTGGCCCTAAAATGGATCCTTGGGGGACTCCGTGGTTGATGATTTTGAGATTTGTGAACATTTGCTTCCCTTCTATACAACATAACGTGCGTGCACTTGAAAACCCTCAGCCTGACTTATCAGGAGCACTACTTCCCCCAGCGGCCTGACTTCTCAGTGCATGCCAAAGTTTTTGGACAGATGGATGGACGACCCACTGATGACAATACCCAGTGTGACCAAGGGTAAAAACAGAGTGCTGTGACTCCAATACAATGTTGCTGTTTTCTGAGTATTTCAATGTCAGTGGTGTTGAATGCTTTTGTCACTAAGTCAAAAAAAATCTCCTTTATCAGTTGTATCAATGATATTCTGACTAAAGATATGAGATCTCAATCACACAATCGGACAAATGGAACTGTCAACAATAGCTTTGTGGGAACAAAGCTACTGATGAACTAACTGATCGTTATTTTTATAGAAGTCCCTCCTAAATGTAAAATAAGATAAGATTTACTTTATTGGCTAATTTATACAGCAGCACAAGAAAAGAGGTATTAAATACAATAGAAAGATAAGATAAAAATGTAGTGAGTAAAATTGACATTAATAATAATAACAGTAAATATAATGTGCTGTAAATGACACTGACAACAAGAGTGTGGGCATTTTCAAAAGACATAATTCCTTGACCTAAGTCCATGTTTTCTCCTAATTACAGGTCATGAGGGTCACAGGGAACAACACCTGAGGGTCACAGGGAACAACACCTGCTCATTCATGTGGTTAGTCATCAGTTTGTACCATTTGTTGTTTGTACAACAAGTGAACATACTATACACACATACACACAAATACAGCAGGAGGAGCAGCCAGGCTATTCTTTTCTCTCATCAGGTTTCAGCATCTCTCCAGCCTGTCTCCTGTCAAAACACTTATTTACCAGGGGAGAAATTGCACCTGAAAGATCCTCTAAAACGAGACCACAGAACAGCTTGAGGGAGGCCGGGGACAATAAAATGAGAGAGAAGAAATGAAATAGATACACAAAGAGAGCGAGAATAGGGGTGGGGGGGGGAGAGCTGTAGCAGAAATGGCACAGAGACACAAAAACAGCTTGGGAGGCAGAGCAGTGGAGATGCTCCAGGACCCCTGGGGATGGGCACACTCAGCACCATCCTAATTTTCATTTCTCGGTGTGCAACCCTAGATGATTAGGGCGTAATGATGGTTATTCTAATTGGCCTTTTGTTTCTTCAGCTTTGCATGGTCACATAGACTCTTAGGAGCATTACTATTCACACATGAAAGGACATGAATCTCTTCACACATGCTCCACATGCAAACATTACCATACGCTCCCACGCTGTTGAGGTCAGGATGTTAAGTGAAGTGCATTGTATTTCTTCCAACAATTCACAATAAACTCCATTAGTGTTGGCCAAACGGTCAGTATCACTATTACTCATATGTTTTCAAATGACTAAATGTTTCGGACATTAAAAAAAAAAGAAACAATTCCCCCTAAACTACAACGTTACAGATAAATGTGAAAAGCACAAATGAATTTGCATTTTTCACACCTGACACTTAATGCAAAATTAATAGGTCGAGCAGAAGAAAAAAAAAAAAAGACATTTTGTTTGATTCACTGGCTTTTTCACACCTCAAGGTTGCTGTGTTTATTCCGACCTCATGCTAACTGAGCCATAAACGTCTGAAAATATGTTCAGTTTAATGTTTTCAGTTGAGTGCATTGCTAGATACAGATGTTGAGGGGGTGTCCAAGTGAAAGTGCCATTGAATTTAGGATTTAAGTATCACAAGCCAATTTCAGTGACAAAAACACAGACAATACTGTCAATGTCAAATGCTACAGGAGTGTTTCATATCAACATTTATACATATATGTATTTCTTTGTTTCAGAAACTGTCTCAGAAATGATGCTGGGTAGGTTTAGGCAAGATAGTAGAGCTTGGTTTTATATATTAAAAAAAAAAAAGTGATAAAAATTGACTCATGATGTATTTAGTTATTTGATTAATAAACCTCTTAAGACACAGGTGTCAAACATGCGGCCCGGGGGCCAAATCCGGTCCGCCAAAGGGTTCAATCTGGCCCCTATGAATTTGTGAAATGCAAAAATTACACTGAAGATTTTAACAATCAAGGATGTTAAAATCATTTTAGGTCATTTCAATCTAAAAATGATCAGACCAGTAAAGTATTATCATAATAACTTATAAATTATGAAAACTGCAAATTTTTCTCTTTGTTTTATTGCAGTGTTTTTCAACCTTGGGGTCGGGACCCCACGTGGGGTCGCCTGGAATTCAAATGGGGTTGCCTGAAATTTCTAGTAACTGATAAAAAAAAAAAAAAAAAACATACTAATAAAACATATATAGTGAGTTGAGAGAGACAATCCTAATCCATAACAGACATGACAAACTGTGAAGCTGAAACTGAAGCCCTGTGGTACGAGGGCTGTTCAATAAGTTCATGGCCTCACCCAGAACAGAACAACACAGACTGACAATTTATATTTTACTTGTCAACATAATCTCCATTTACAGCAATGCACTTGGTCCATCGATGTTCAAGCACCACTATCCCATCACCATTGACACGGACCAATGCATTTGATTTTTACTCAGTATTTCTGGGTGAGGCCATGAACTTATTGAACAGCCCTCGTACTGTTTATCTTCCAAATTTTCATTGTGGTCAGTTTCAGATGCTGCAGCTCTTTCATAATTCATAGTTTGAGTTATTATTTGTTCAGTATTAATTGTCAGCCTTGTAAATCCAAGCTGGACTGACTGTACATATCCTGACCAAAGAAAATAAAATTCTCACTTTGTGCAGTAATCTACACCTGGCTTTTCTGCCTCCGTCCATAACATTACATAGACTAAATGTTGCCTAAAATTAACGTTTATTTACAACATAGTACAGCAAACTATTACAAAATCAAAAAGAAACTGATTTTAGCAACAAAAAAAAAAAAAAAGTCTCCATTTTGAATGTCTGGGGTCGCTACAAATTTGTGGTGTTAAAATGGAGTCACAAGCCAAAAAAGTTTGGGAACCACTATTTTAGTGAAAAAAAAAAAAGTTACATTACACAAGAATATTTACATTTATAGACCAGCCTTTTATAAAAAAAAAAAAAAAAGTGAATATCTGAAATCTCTTTAGAGAAGCATGTGGAATTTTAATAATATTCTCCTTGTTATTAAATATTTTGTGTATTTGTAGATCCACTGTGATCTCTAAGTTGTGTTTCACATGTATAAATGATAAACTAAGCCATAATATGTTTAACATTGCACTTATTTTTGTTAAGAATTTTCAGGTTGTTCATATTTGTTCATATTATGTTTGAGTACAATTCGCAGATGTAAATATTTTCATTACGGAATTGTACTTTTTTTCACTCAAAAGTTCTTATCCTTTTATTTATAGTATCTTACTGGTCCGGCCCACTTTAGATCATATCGGGCTGTATGTGGCCCCTGAATTAAAATGAGTTTGACACCCCTGTCTTAAGAGGGGTAGGAATGGGTCAACCTGATCCCCAAAGCGACTGGAATTGTTAAAATACTGTAACAGATTTGTAATTCTAACACTCATATCTAGAAAAAAATAATTAAGCGGGTTGCAGAAACATGAGTATCAGGATAAAGTTCCTTTTTTCCTGTATTATTTTTTTTGTAATAAATAGATTTGGTTTCATCTGTGTTGACACCAACTGTGTCAGAAAGTCTCCTTATGAAATACAGCGTAATGACACATTGCAAGCAAACCTGAAACTGTGCTTTTAACTATTGATTTCGTCTCTGGTAATGACATCGCTGGATTTATGCTGAAGTCTGAGACAAGGTGGATGACTGTCATGAAAAACAAAAGATACAGCAGATCAATTCCCTCAGATAGACAAATACGTTTATTGGTCCTGTGAGTTTTCCGTTGGTGATGTTATGCTTGAGTCTAAACCCGGTTTGTTGTCAGACTGACATTATTTCCACCAGGTATTGCATGTATATTTACAAATCTGTCATCCAAGTGTAAAACTCCTGCTTGACGTGCAAGCAGAAGGACTGGTTATTGAAGAGTGGGGTTAATTCCACACCTACAATTATAAGGGCACAATGTCATATGAAAATACGCACTTAACTTAATGGAAACTGGTTCAAGCATGTGCACTTATGATGTTGATGTGCCATTTCTTGGAAGCTTGTTACACTAAATGCCCTATAGAGAGTCATGGACATATGCAGTAACTGGTTGGGTGAGATATGAGTCTGATTTTTATACAGTCCTCTGTATTTCCCCTGGAAGAGGATCCTGCATTGTTTTCAGGAGCAGCTGTTTTTCTGGGTTCAGTGCTTTCCAATGGTGTAGCCCAAAACACATCACCCATGAAAGTGGGAGCTGGAGTTGGCATTGCTAAAGGGTGCTGTGTGGGCGCTAGGCTCTAACGCCGACAGTCATCTCTGTGATGTTTTGGAGGCCTCCCAGTCCTTTATCATGCACAAGGGACGAAACCCGGCAGACTGATGGGAAAGGAAGGCTATCATCAGAGGATGCATTTAATTTCCATAAAGATGACTTTGTTTCCTAATTAATCTCCTGGCTCCATCTCCCCGCTTTGCTCCTGTCACTTCCTCAGAATGAAACATGGCCGGCAATTTGTTAAATCAATTATTCCGGGGAGGAAGCGGGCTTTCGGCAAAACCGCCCCGCGCAGACACATATGTATGCGCGCTTGCATATGTACACACAGACAAGACTACGAAGGACACTGATTGTAGTGACGCAAACTGGCCTTCAAGGAAAAAGGTGGACAGTGATGCGGAATTAGGGATCTAGGAAGTAAGAGAGAAACTGTTTGTCCTTGTTGACATGGCAGAAAGCTTTGTAAACACTTGGCTGACGAGGACTCTCCTTGGCCTTATGCCCTGAACTCCTGCAGAAAAACAGGACTGTGGAGCCCCAAGGGACAAGATACATAGAGTGAAATAGCGGCAGGAGGACTGAGGGCGCAGTGACAGAGAGGGACATGACCAGGGAAAAAAAAGAAGGCAACAGGGAAAAGATGGATGCCACAGGGGAGACGAAATGAGAGCCAAAGCTAAAACTAGAGAGCAGAAAACCCTTTCTCTCCCTTTTTCTGTTGCCATGCAAAAGTAAAAAGCCTCTCACTCTCTAGGGGTTTATTTGATGTTCTCATTTTAATAAAATTTTGATTTGGGATAAACTGTTTTAATCCTGATGTGTATTGAAGGTGCACAGAAGCAGGTGATGAGACTTGGGCTTAAAAGGAGAAAAAAAAAAAACAAACAACAAAGCACATTTTAGATTGAGTTTGACTTGTCAATGATCTACAGGTGCATGGAATAGAAGCATGATTCATTTCAGGGTGAAACGAGAGACGGCGGATTGGTTCCAAATGAAAAAGCTGAGTTTCAAATAGGAAGACAAACAGAGAGAGAGGTCTGATGGTGGCATCGCCTCTTTCTGGCTGTATTAGGGAGAAGAGGAATAGCGTGGCAGGATGTGTTTAAATCAGAGCGCTCTATCTTGTAGTGGGACACATTTCATTAAGCCCAGCAGCTGGGGCCGTGGCTCCATGCGTCCACACATCTATCATACAAATCCATCAGGCCTGTCTCTTTGGCGTGCTGACAGCATGTGTGCGATAGGAGCCTGTCCTCCTGATCAGACGACTCACTGACTGGGTACACTTATTCATTTCCACTGCGACTTCAGCTTCACCTCTCTGTGTTAACATTTCTTATTTGAACTCTCCCTCTGTGCCATACGCTGTTTGTGTTATGGTGCTTTCCATTTCCTCTCTGTCCACCTATGTCTCACACACCTCCAGTGCCCCCACTCCCTTTTAGTTTTTTTTTTTTTTTTTTTTTTTTAAGCAATTTTTGTTTTGCCAGGACTGATTTCTTCCTGAACTTTTCTTTTTCCTCCCTGTGTTATTACTTTCCCTCTTGTGCAGGGGTGTCAAACTCATTTTAGTTCAGGGGTCACATTCACCCCAATTTGATCTCAAGTGGGCCGGACCAGTAAAACAAAAGCATAATAGCCAATAAATGACAACACCTCCAAATGTTTTGACTTTGTTTTAGTACAAAAAAGGAAAATTACATCATGAAAATCGGCTAAAATTTTCTCAGGGGGTCAAATGAGTGGCCATTTTTGTCAAAAAAAAAGTTGTAAGAAATGCATAGAACTGTGTTGAAATAATGCTAATACATTTGTGCACAGACTACTGATATTATTTGACAGTGGAAGCTCTATTTTCAGAAATATTGGATTTTGAATAGCACGTGTATGTGAAAACTTTTGCTGGTGGACGGACGTGACATTACCTGTGATGATCTGGTCAGTACCAGTACTTTATTAGTAATAAATTTATATACTTATTATTGCTAATTAACCTCTTATTCATAAGTGTTAGTATTGTGGATCTAAAACAATAACAGCTGAACAAAAACACAAAATGTGACAGTGGACGGATGTGACATTTCCAGAAATGATCCCTGTGCAAAAACTAGTATCATAATTATTTATTGTATAGTGTATCATCATACTAAAGAGTAAATAACAATATATAATTATTTCTTCATAAAAAAATGCTTATTATTAGAAAACTGTTGATTTAAACAGTGACGTGTGACATTCTTAATGTACGTATTGGTGTAACATAAGCAGGATGGATCAGCACCATACTCCATATTGCAACCTGTAAAAATAAAACATGTGATATGTAGGATATAATCTAGTAAGAAAAATTGGGGAATCTAAAAGAATAGAATATTTGTTTTTCAGGTAAATTCAGTTCAAATATAACTTGGTCATTTGTGACATGAAAATATAGCATTAATTGTGATGAAATTGGACATTTTTGACCTGAAAACATAGTTCATCAACATGTTGCAACAGAACTGAAATCCTGTAAATTTGCATAACTTGCATTTACCAACACAAAGTTCCTTTGGGGATTCACTTATATTGATTTCTTATGCACAAAGATATAAATAAGACCTCTAAGCAAATTTTAGCTCTAAGGTAAATTTAACTGTCCTTTCACAAGAAATGTGAATAACCTGAACAACCTGAAGTTGAGGTGCAACTTTAACAATTTTAGGCCCCAGTTTATCATTTACACATGTGCATACAACTTACAGATCACAGTGGATCAAATACATACAAATCTGTATATACATTTAGTAACAGGCATCTGGAACTGAACAATGTAACACCGTCTTGTGTAATTTTTGCACTTTGAAAATTCATTCCATGGGCCGGATTAGACCATTTGGAGGACTGCTTTTGGCCTGCAGGCCATATGTTTGACACCTCTGTTCTAGTGTAACTCATACTGTACACACTGTAACACATATGCAAATATATTTTTTCTCAATTAACATAAGAAATGTAATTATTTAAAATAATCCAAAAGTACTAAAATATACAGTCTGAAGATGCGCTTTTTTTTTTTTTTTTTTTAAAGAATCTTTACAAACAAGAGCAACCAACCAACAAACAAACGAGTTCCTATCAGTGAGGCATTTGTCTCATTATGTGTGTCTCATTATACTGAGTACATTACAGCTCAGCTCACAAATGTAAACACATCACTGCCTTAATGAAGATATGGAGATATCTGAAATGTTCTTTTTTCCCCCTGTAATGTCTGCATAAGAAAACAATGAGCTGGTGTTAAATATCTTTACGTGATGTTCAAGGTATGTCATGATCAGTTAGTCACTGAGGAGAACCTGAGGAAAGAAAGAGAAGAAATAACACCTTGTCAGCCTCCATCTGTTGCTGGTATTACATCTTTGTTGAAGTATAGAACTGCAGGGGGACAAAAAGTCCTGGAGCTTACATAGGATATAACAGTCTGCACACTGGCAGCTTCAAATAAATAATTTGCAATGTTTTCATCAAAACTGATTTTCAGGTTCCTCTTTATTATTATTATTATTATTATTATTATTATTATTGTTGTTGTTGTTGTTGTCATTATTAAGCAATATCTGTTTAGAAAAATTGGAATAATGGACCAAAATTATTGGAATTTACATAGGTTTATAAAACAAAGTACCTTTGCAAAGTGCATATGGGTTCTGCACAGACGCGGAAAATACTTGAAGCCAGACAGTACGTAAGATGTCTGAAAACCTAAAGAAATCCATGGATATGTCTAAAGGCGCTCACTTAAGCCAGTCTCTTTTTACCCTTGCAGATTCACTTTCTTTCAAGTATCTCATGCTATGTGTCCATTTGGTGTGCACATTCTGAGACATTAATGCACATTTACACAAGATTCAATAAGCAACTGAACATTTGTGTATTAGGACGTGACTCATTATTGCAAATCACTCTGTATCCACCTGTACTTAGCTTGGGTATTTTTCTGTACAGTCTACTCCATACAACAGAATTGTGATTTTAAATGCATTCAAGGGGGATTACTGTTTTTTTTTTGTTTTTTTTTTAAATTTACACTCTAGTGCATCTTTCAAACATCCAGACTGAGCTAAACCTACATGGATGGAACAATAGCATGTGAAAAAGATTACTCTTCAGAGTATAGAACAGTGCACATCACACATGACAGATGCCACGTAACAGTAACAAGACGAAACTGACAAATCGAGGGAGACTTGGTCGTGGGGAAAAGGTGTTTGTTTAATGAGATGTCCAAGACTGAGAGAACAAATACTGGCATGAATCATGTATGGTTCGGTAGCTGTGCACAGAAAAAGCAATGTGAAAATACTTTTCACCTTTTCTCTTGGGGTATATTTCAGAGCTTTTAATGTGAGTGTTCAATCAGTAAGGTGCAAAGTGCAATCACTATTTCTTTTACTTCGGTATCTGTATTTCTACTTGATTAAAGACTGCGAGCCGTTACTGTTGTTATGATATGATAGATTTAGAGCCAACCTTTTGCCTTGGGGGCTCATTTAACAAAATGAAAGTAGCCAAGACCTACTCATTTGTAATATTATTAGTAACATTTATTCTCACAGCCAATAAACCAGCTGATATTAAAATCAGAATTCACACTTTGTATCACAACATCAAGAGTGCTATCTGCCAGAAACTCCTGTGAAAACTTGCTGTTGACTCTGTTAACACGGCGTTCCAGTTTACACATTTCACCAACTGAGCACTTGCACTGCAAAAGAGACTCACACCTCCCATTCAAGTTAATTAAATATTCCAATATTCCAATATTCCAATTTCACATTAGGTTACAGCATCACTGACGTAATATACTAATTAATAATAATAATAATAATAATAATAATAATAATAATAATAATAATAATAATAATAATAATAAAAATAATAATAATAATAATAATGTTTTCTGCTATGAGATGAATGTTCTGGGACCTCAGTTATCTTATTTTTCTTAGTTTTTAGCGAGAGTGATTTTAGGCAGGGCAAGGTCTGAAGTTCCCATGTGTATTTGCTTATGTTAACCCCTACAAAATTTACAGAATCGTCCTTTTGAATTGCCTTAGGTAATCACATACAGCACTCCAAACCAGAGGGACCGTGATAGAATTTTCATGTCCAGATTGTTTGATGGATATTATGAGGAAGGAAGTCTGCATGACAGGTTTTTTGCTCTCACACTCAATTGGCAAGATTACGAAGCTAATGTTGTAGCAAGCATGTCTAGGAGGAATGATCGTTCTTAATGCAATTGCAAACCTTACTGTGTTCTCCTTTTTTTGAGACTCTTTATTGTCGCGGGGCGGGGGGGTTATGAAGTATCTGAATTGCCATGTATGATCTGAGTCCATGGGTTTGGCATGTTTGTCTGTTCCAAGCCTTTCAGTCCACAGGTTTGGTATGATCAGGTTGAGGGGCCCTATTGTAAAGGGGCTTCCTAGGCTGGGGAAAACCAGTGTCCTTTAATTCAAACCAGATGTCCAGGGACATTTCACAAACAGACCTACAGTGTACATAAGTGCATGTTATGTAAGGATCGGGGGACATTCAGTATTGGCCAACTGTTCTCCAGGCAACCATGGTGCCTGTTTTAATGCTGGATTTTAATTTTTTTTTTTTTCTTTTTAATTTTATAAAATCTTATGTACACAATCAGGACATGCCAGCAGGGCCATCTTCACCATCCTCACATCATCTAACCTTTTCTAAGCAAGTGCTATTCGCCAAAAAGTGATGAAGACAATTCATTTGGAAGTCTAAAATATCTGCTATATGTTGAAACTAACAACTGAGAGTTACCATGTTTAAAACACTATATTTTCCTCCATAAATGTATTAATTCTCAGACAAGGAAAATGTAAAAATGGCTTGAAATTGACTAAATGAATTTGATGTTCTTGGGGATCAGACTAATACTATAGACATACTTCAGAAACTAAACTTAGTAAAGGTCTGGTGACATAGCAATTGTTGTAGGTCTCGTTAAGGTTAATTTACATGTAATTGAATGTAATTTGAAACAGTTTTAAAACAGACATATTCTTATGTGTTCTCTATGCAGTCAGGGACACTTTTCTTTTTTTTCCTTTTTTACCCTCAGCCACACTGACCACAGCGTATTGTCATCCGTTGGTCGTCCGTCTGTAGAAATCTGTGGCATGCACTGATACGTCAGGCCAAGGGTTTTCAATTGCGCATGTAACGAAGTTAATGTGTGATTCCACTTGCCATCTCTCACACTGTTTTTGTATTAACCCTTTGCTGCATGAATTATGAGAACCTTAGTCAAGATATTTTTTTTCCTGAAAGTTTTTATTCCTCCTTATGCATGAAAAAAACCTTGGGATGAAACTTTTTTTTTTTTAATGAACCTATTTTTTTATGGAGTTACAAAAATGTCCACACAGCTGGACACGATGAGTTTAATTTTTGAACCAAAAAAACAAACAAACGTATTTAAGAAAGTGATAAACTGTGTGAAAACTATGAAATAAAAACATTTTGAATGCAGCTAATCTGATGTTTTCTCACATTTTAGCATACTCTAATACTAGTTATTACTCACTTCATGGAGATAATATGCAAAAAAAAAAAAAATTTTGTTTACGAAAACTGTTAATTACAGTCTAATAACAACTAGCAATTGATTTACACTCAAACATGTTACTGCAGATCAGGTTTATCAAGAACAGCAAAGTTACAGGAATTGAATGCAGTGTTGGCTGACATGCAACTAAAAAACAAAACCCATGAATATGTAAGAGAACAGCTGTAGAATAGCTGTCCACTGTAGTGACCGCTATGCATGAAAGGGTTAATTACAATTTTATTATGGGCATTGAACGCCACACCCCTGTGGACTAGGGTCATTCACCCCGGGGAGATAGCAACAGTTTTGCTGTGTTGTCAACCTGGTAAGTACACACATTGTCAGTCCCATCATTATTTTACTTTTTTTTTTTTTTTTTTTTTAATTTCATATCTAAGTGGTTGTATTACACTATTATATTTGTGTAACACTTAGCTCCTTATCGGTTGAGCATATTCTTGAATGAAAATGACGGTGTTTTTACTTATTTGTTCATAGCATGATTGACATATGGTGTGTTCGCTAAGTTTGACTTTTTTTATTTTAGCTTAGTGTGAGGACACGTTCAGGTGTTACTGGTGAGACTGACTGTATGCTCTTCTGCCAGGAATAAACGGCCAGTGTCCAAAAAAGTTCGGTTTCTGTCATATCTAACACAACGCATGAGTACAACCGCTACACGTGCACGTTATGAACTTCCTGTATGTGTACAATTTATAAAACATAATGTTTCTGCAAAAAGAATGTTATACCTATAATCTTTTAAAGAAAAGAAAAAAAGCATCTGAACTCTTTATATGGTCAGTTGATGTTGTGCAGCGAACCATGCTAGTAAACTTTAAAAAATGTCAATAGCTTCACAGGGAGCTCCCTATCTCGGGTTTGACTAATCCGAATGACTAATGGTATGGAATAACGAATGACCACTACACTGTAAGCCCGGAATTTGTATTTACTAAAATGATTTAATTACAATGCACTTAAATGATTTAAGTTTTATGATGTTACTATAAAATGTTAAGTATATTCTACTAATTTGTAGACATAGTTGAAAGTTCGAAAAAGTTTAAGGTGAATGGAATTAAATCACTAAGTTTTAGTCATGACCATCATAAAACTTAAATCATTTAAGTGCATTGTAATTAAAGCATTCTAGTAAATACAAATTCCAGGCTTTTTTTTTTATCTTCGCATTGCATTGTGGGTATTGGACATGTTGTTGAAAATTTGTTATTTTTATGTGCAGGGGTTAAGCGGGGTTGTGGTGTTAGTGTTAATTTGGATTTAATGTGTGTATGGCAGTGTTTATTGGCCTTTTTGTGTTTGTTTTTGTATTTTTGTAGAGCTGCACCATGAGTCAGAGCCATAGGAAGAACAATGGCTTTCCTGTTCATCTAAAACTGTCGTACAATGGAAATTTTAACGTCTTGTCAAATTAAAAGCACTACCTGAACTGACAAATGATGCTGAGCCAACTTCCATTCCTGCTTCAATTTATAAAGTTAAATAATTTTGTAACTATACTGGTCAGGAGTAGGGTTTTGAGTTTGATTATCTTAAAAAAAGTTGTTTAATTAATGATAAATTAATCTGGCTACAAGTGAGAAAATTAGTCAGTGTAACCTAAAATGCTGAGTTGAATAGTTGGATAGTGGGGTTGATTTTACAACAGATTAAAAGTACAAATAACTTGTCTTTTAGTGTTTTCTACTTAATAGTTTAAGTTTAATACTTTTAGTATTAAAGTTGAACCTACTTAAACCAACTGATTAGTCGATCATTACTCAAATCATTTAAGTGCAATCACTTGCCTCAAATTTTTTGAGTAATAAACTCTACTTATCCAGGCTTACAGTGTAGGGTTAGGGTTAGGTCATTCGTTATTCCATGCCATTTGTCATTCGGATTAGGAAGGCCCCCCATCTCCATTTTTTAATGGTAAGAAATGACAGGTGCAACTTTTATTAAAAAAAAACTGATTTAGTTTTTATCATGATTGATGAGCAAAAATATTGGCAATGAAAAAAAGGAAACTAGGTGTTACTCCCAGCTGTGCATATTCTTCTGTTGCATTCTAACATAATCTAAAACCTCACTGTCACTTTTTTGCTGTTAATTGCAGCAAGCTTCTCAAATTTCATCATGGTTTCTGTTTACATTATTCAGATGTAGAAGTATTACACATCTGACCTTTCCCTGCGCCCTCCAGTGAAATCTTCCACTAACACATATGTCAATAATTACAGTCATGGCACAGCACCTACTATTTACAGAATATGCAATGTATAATTAGTTCTTACAAATGTTTTTTTTTTTTTTGTTTTTTTTTTTTTTAATGGTGTAATGTGACCTGTGCCGCATGTAGAATCAGATAAGTATAAAACAGCACCGACAGGAAAAAAAGAATCAAAGTTACCTTAGTGTTACATAAATGGATAGAGGGGATACTGTCAGTTCTGCTCTCTCCTTTACATTCACTGCTTTCAATCCATATAATACATCTTCGCCCCAGTGTCTGATCCTTCCATTTCTGCCTGATCTGACTGTAGCTCTCTAGTCTGCTCAACAGCATGCAAACTCTGAGCTGCAATTGGAATGGGTAAGAGGGTCTGAGGGAGAAAAGTAGCCAATTAGGGCCCTCTGGTCAGGAGGCTCAGGGGGTGAAGGGTCACAGTGTGGCTCATTGTCCTCCGCTTGCTCTCCTGGCACGGCGCCAATCCATGTGAGCCACATGAAAAGCTACGTACTCCGTGGCCATGACTGTTCAAATCAAAGCTCCAAGTGCATCAGATGGTTGAACTACTAAGTCCCTATTATGCACTCGTTAATGAACCATCAGGATCTTTCAAATCCAGTAATGAGCGTGTTTGTCCAAGGGTTAAGACATGTGACTGGAGAGCTTGGAGGTGTTTTTAGATGGCTACGCAGTCAGATAATTTCATTTATGTCGTATTATCTACATTTCCTGTTCTGGTGTGATGCAGAAAGGTGACCTTCACTGTGCCTGCAATATATTAGTCCCAAGAGTCCCCTGAGACTAAGATCTATTTAAACGTTTAATGAAGCTGAATCTTAAGTGATATGCAGTCAGGGACACTTTTCTTTTTTACCCTCGGCCCTCGCTGCGGGGTATTGTCATCAGTTCGTCCTCCGTTCATGCAAAAATTTTGGCGTGGACTGAAGGCCGAGGGTTTTCAAGTGCAGGTTATGTTTTGTAAATTGTACGCATACAGGAAGTTCATTATACTGCTTCTGCAAAAAGGATATTTTTCTTAGTCTTTTAAAGAAAAAAAAAAAAAAAAGCATCTAAAAGCTGAAGTTTTTTAATTTGGTCATTTGATATTATGCAGCAAACCATGCTAGTAAACTTAAACTTAGTCAGTAGCTTCACAGGGAGATCCTTTTATCCATTTTTTTTCATGGTAAGAAATGACAATGGTGCGACTGCTATTATAAAAGAACCTGGTTTAGCTTTTACCATGATTTATATTATTGAATAAAAATAATGACAATAAATTACTATGAAAACTAAAGGAAAAGACAAAGAAGAGGAGTAGTAGTAGTAGTAGTAGTACCTCTGTTTACTTGTTCTACATACATAGGTTTGATTATGAGGCTTATGAAGGTATAAAGTTATTATCTTTGCTAAGTTGCCATTTGTTGATCCACAGTTCAAACTAAACTACAGTTCTGACCTTGTTTAGATGATTCCAAACAGATCTTTAGTCCACCTATTGACAACCCAAACTGTACAGAAAAAAGAGGTGATGTGTGGTTTCACTGTGGCTGTTTTCAGTCTAAAAACAGAGTTTTAATGTTAACTATCAGCTGATGTAGCACATGAAGATTATAAGTATTACACTGGTCTACAAATTTTTTGAAATTATTTGCTTCAGAGATGAAATGTGCTAAATGTTTTGTATTTTAATAAGAATAATTGGAAAACATGTGACATAAGTGCCGGTTTGCTGAGGTTTTCAAGGTATATGATAAAGTGTTATTACACACATTTATTGATTTATGTACATTTATATAATAGTTTTATAAATCTTCCACTAAATAGAACCTGTAAAGTGAATGTATTCTAATGTGCAGACAGTGTTTTGAAGTAGATCTTGTAGCTCTGAGACAAATATTCCTTTAGAGTCAAACCCATTCTCTCGTTAATTCTTGAATTTCACATTTTGACCCAAGGCTGTATCTTGGAAACTTCAGCCAACCAGCATTTGTGACTTGATTTTTCTTCATCAGTGACTCTCATGTGGTACAATTTCATTACTTTTATTCTGGAAGCATTTTCCTTGCAGACCAGTGTTATTTGAGGGACTGTCAAAATAAGGATC